>NC_090934.1:1157115947-1157418977 GCF_040938575.1 Ambystoma mexicanum
AAGGGTCTCAGGTTTGGTATAAGCATTGAGATATCACATCTCTGCTATCGGAAGTGTCTCAGGATTGGAATGGGAAGGAGTTGGATATCCCATCTCATGCTATAGATAGGCTCTCAGGTTTAAAAAGGGAAGGAGTTGGATATCACATCTCATGCTATAGGAAGGGTCTCAGGATTGGAATGGGAAGTAGTTGGATATCACATCTCATGCTATAGGAAGGGTCTCAGGTTTGGTATAAGCATTGAGATATCACATCTCATGCTATAGGACGGGTCTCAGGATTGGAATGGAAGGAGTTGGATATCACATCTCATGCTAAAGGAAGGGTCTCAGGATTGGAATGGGAAGTAGTTGGATATCACATCTCATGCTATAGGAAGGGTCTCAGGTTTGGTATTAGAAGCATTGAGATATCACATCTCATGCTATAGGAAGGGTCTCAGGATTGGAATGGGAAGGACTTGGATATCACATCTCATGCTATAGATATGCTCTCAGGTTTGGAAAGGGAAGGAGTTGGATATCACATCTCATGCTATAGGAAGGGTCTCAGGATTGGAATGGGAAGTAGTTGGATATCACATCTCATGCTATAGGAAGGGTCTCAGGTTTGGTATAAGCATTGAGATATCACATCTCATGCTATAGGACGGGTCTCAGGATTGGAATGGAAGGAGTTGGATATCACATCTCATGTTATAGGAAGGATCTCAGGTTTGGTATTAGAAGGATTGAGACATCACATCTCATGCTATAGGAAGGGTCTCAGGATTGGAATGGGAAGGAGTTGAATATCACATCTCATGCTATAGGAAGGGTCTCAGGTTTGGTATACGCATTGAGATATCACATCTCATGCTATAGGAAGGGTCTCAGGATTGGAATGGGAAGGAGTTGTATATGACATCTCATGCCGTAGGAAGGGTCTCAGGTTTGGTAAAAGCATTGAGATATCACTTCTCATGCTATAGGAAGTGTCTCAGGATTGGAATGGGAAGGAGTTGGATATCACATCTCATGTTATAGGAAGTATCTCAGGTTTGGTATTAGAAGCATTGAGACATCACATCTCATGCTATAGGAAGGGTCTCAGGATTGGAATGGGAAGGAGTTGGATATCACATCTCATGCTAAAGGGAGGGTCTCAGGTTTGGAAGGGGAAGGATTTGGATATTACATCTCGTGTTATAGGAATGATCTCAGGTTTGGTATTAGAAGCATTGAGATATCACATCTCATGCTATCGGAAGGATCTCAGGATTGGAATGGGAAGGAGTTGGATATCACATCTCATGCTATAGGAAGGGTCTCAGGATTGGAATGGGAAGGAGTTGTATATGACATCTCATGCCACAGGAAGGGTCTCAGGTTTGGTATAAGCATTGAGATATCACATCTCTGCTATCGGAAGGGTCTCAGGATTGGAATGGGAAGGAGTTGGATATCCCATCTTATGTTATAGGAAGGGTCTCAGGTTTGGTATTAGAAGCATTGAGATATCACATCTCATGCTATAGGAAGGGTCTCAGGATTGGAATGGGAAGGACTTGGATATCACATCTCATGCTATAGGGAGGGTCTCACGTTTGGAAAGGGAAGGAGTTGGATATCACATTTCATGTTAGAGGTAGGATCTCAGGTTTGGTATTAGAGGCATTGAGATATCACATCTCATGCTATCAGAAGGGTCTCAGGATTGGAATGGGAAGGAGTTGGATATCACATCTCATGCTAAAGTGAGGGTCTCAGGTTTGGAAGGGGAAGGATTTGGATATCACATCTCATGTTATAGGAAGGATCTCAGGTTTGGTATTAGAAGCATTGAGATATAACATCTCTGCTATCGGAAGTGGGTCAGGATTGGAATGGGAAGGAGTTGGATATCCCATCTCATGTTATAGGACGGGTCTCTGGTTTGGTATAAGCATTGAGATATCACATCTCATGCTATAGGAAGGGTCTCAGGATTGGAATGGGAAGGATTTGGATATCACATCTCATGCTATAGGAAGGGTCTCAGGTTTGGTATACGCATGGAGATATCACTTCTCATGCTATAGGAAGGGTCTCAGGATTGGAATGGGAAGGAGTTGGATATCACATCTCATGTTACAGGAAGGATCTCAGGTTTGGTATTAGAAGCATTGAGATATCACATCTCATGCTATCAGAAGGGTCTCAGGATTGGAATGGGAAGGAGTTGGATATCACATCTCATGCTAAAGGGAGGGTCTCAGGTTTGCAATGGGAAGGATTTGTATATCACATCTCATGTTATCGGAAGGATCTCAGGTTTGGTATTAGAAGTATTGAGATATCATATCTCATGCTATAGGAAGGGTCTCAGGACTGGAATGGGAAGGAGTTGGATATCACATCTCATGCTAAAGGAAGGGTCTCAGGTTTGGTAGAAGCATTGAGATATCACATCTCATGCTATAGGAAGGGTCTCATGATTGGAATGGGAAGGACTTAGATATCACATATCATGCTATAGGGAGGGTCTCAGTTTTGATATTAGAAGCATTGAGATATCACATCTTATGCTATCGGAAGTGTCTCAGGATTGGAATGGGAAGGAGCTGGATATCACATCTCATGCTAAAGGAAGGGTCTCAGGTTTGGAACGGGAAGGAGTTGGATATCACATCTCATGTTATAGGAAGGGTCTCAGGTTTGGTATAAGCATTGAGATATCACATCTCTGCTATCGGAAGTGTCTCAGGATTGGAATGGGAAGGAGTTGGATATCCCATCTCATGCTATAGGAAGGGTCTCAGGTTTGGTATAAGCATTGAGATATCACATCTCATGCTATAGGACGGGTCTCAGGATTGGAATGGGAAGTAGTTGGATATCACATCTCATGCTATAGGAAGGGTCTCAGGTTTGGTATAAGCATTGAGATATCACATCTCATGCTATAGGACGGGTCTCAGGATTGGAATGGAAGGAGTTGGATATCACATCTCATGCTATAGGAAGGATCTCAGGGTTGGAATGGGAAGTAGTTGGATATCACATCTCATGCTATAGGAAGGGTCTCAGGTTTGGTATTAGAAGCATTGAGATATCACATCTCATGCTATAGGGAGGGTCTCAGGATTGGAATGGGAAGGACTTGGATATCACATCTCATGCTATAGATATGCTCTCAGGTTTGGAAAGGGAAGGAGTTGGATATCACATCTCATGCTATAGGAAGGGTCTCAGGATTGGAATGGGAAGTAGTTGGATATCACATCTCATGCTATAGGAAGGGTCTCAGGTTTGGTATAAGCATTGAGATATCACATCTCATGCTATAGGACGGGTCTCAGGATTGGAATGGATGGAGTTGGATATCACATCTCATGTTATAGGAAGGATCTCAGGTTTGGTATTAGAAGGATTGAGACATCACATCTCATGCTATAGGAAGGGTCTCAGGATTGGAATGGGAAGGAGTTGGATATCACATCTCATGCTATAGGAAGGGTCTCAGGTTTGGTATAAGCATTGAGATATCACATCTCATGCTATAGGAAGGGTCTCAGGATTGGAATGGGAAGTAGTTGTATATGACATCTCATGCCGTAGGAAGGGTCTCAGGTTTGGTATTAGAAGCATTGAGACATCACTTCTCATGCTATAGGAAGTGTCTCAGGATTGGAATGGGAAGGAGTTGGATATCACATCTCATGCTAAAGGGAGGGTCTCAGGTTTGGAAGGGGAAGGATTTCGATATTACATCTCGTGTTATAGGAATGATCTCAGGTTTGGTATTAGAAGCATTGAGATATCACATCTCATGCTATCGGAAGGATCTCAGGTTTGGTGTTAGAAGCATTGAGATATCAAATCTCATGCTATAGGAAGGGTCTCAGGATTGGAATGGGAAGGAGTTGGATATCACATCTCATGCTATAGGAAGGGTCTCAGGATTGGAATGGGAAGGAGTTGTATATGGCATCTCATGCCACAGGAAGGGTCTCAGGTTTGGTATAAGCATTGAGATATCACATCTCTGCTATCGGAAGGGTCTCAGGATTGGAATGGGAAGGAGTTGGATATCCCATCTTATGTTATAGGAAGGGTCTCAGGTTTGGTATTAGAAGCATTGAGATATCACATCTCATGCTATAGGAAGGGTCTCAGGATTGGAATGGGAAGGACTTGGATATCACATCTCATGCTATAGGGAGGGTCTCACGTTTGGAAAGGGAAGGAGTTGGATATCACATTTCATGTTAGAGGTAGGATCTCAGGTTTGGTATTAGAGGCATTGAGATATCACATCTCATGCTATCAGAAGGGTCTCAGGATTGGAATTGGAAGGAGTTGGATATCACATCTCATGCTAAAGGGAGGGTCTCAGGTTTGGAAGGGGAAGGATTTGGATATCACATCTCTTATTATAGGAAGGATCACAGGTTTGGTATTAGAAGCATTGAGATATCACATCTCATGCTATCGGAAGGGTCTCATGATTGGAACGGGAAGGAGTTGGATATCACATCTCATGCTATAGGAAGGGTCTCAGGTTTGGAACGGGAAGGAGTTGGATATCACATCTCATGTTATAGGAAGAGTCTCAGGTTTGGTATAAGCATTGAGATATCACATCTCTGCTATCGGAGGTGTCTCAGGTTTGGAACGGGAAGGAGTTGGATATCCCATCTCATGTTATAGGACGGGTCTCAGGTTTGATATTAGAAGCATTGAGATATCACATCGCATGCTGTAGGAAGGGTCTCAGGTTTGGAATGGGAAGGATTTGGATATCACATTTCATGTCATAGGAAGGATCTCAGGTTTGGTATTAGAAGCATTGATATATCACATCTCATGCTATAGGAATGGTCTCAGGATTGGAATGGGTTGGAGTTGGATATTACATTCTTGCTATAGGAAGGGTCTCATGTTTGGAATGGGAAGGAGTTGGATATCACATATGGTATAGGAAGTGTCTCAGGTTTGGAACGGGAATGAGTTGGATATCACATCTCATGTTATAGGAAGGGTCTCAGGTTTGGTATAAGCATTGAGATATCACATCTCTGCTATCGGAAGTGGCTCAGGATTGGAATGGGAAGGAGTTGGATATCCCATCTCATGTTATAGGACGGGTCTCTGGTTTGGTATAAGCATTGAGATATCACATCTCATGCTATAGGAAGGGTCTCAGGATTGGAATGGGAAGGATTTGGATATCACATTTTATGCTATAGGAAGTGTCTCAGGTTTGGTATACGCATGGAGATATCACTTCTCATGCTATAGGAAGGGTCTCAGGATTGGAATGGGAAGGAGTTGTATATCACATCTCATGCTATAGGAAGGGTCTCAGGTTTGGTATAAGCATGGAGATATCACTTCTTATGCTATAGGAAGGGTCTCAGGATTGGAATGGGAAGGAGTTGGATATCACATCTCATGTTATAGGAAGGATCTCAGGTTTGGTATTAGAAGCATTGAGACATCACATCTCATGCTATGGGAAGGGTCTCAGGATTGGAATGGGAAGGAGTTGGATATCACATCTCATGCTATAGGAAGGGTCTCAGGTCTGGTATAAGCATTGAGATATCACATCTCATGCTATAGGAAGGGTCTCAGGATTGGAATGGGAAGGAGTTGTATATGACATCTCAGGCCATAGCAAGGGTCTAAGGTTTGGTATAAGCATTGAGATATCACATCTCTGCTATCGGAAGGGTCTCATGATTGGAATGGGAAGGAGTTGGATATCCCATCTCATGTTATAGGAAGGGTCTCAGGTTTGGTATTAGAAGCATTGAGATATCACATCTCATGCTATAGGAAGGGTCTCAGGATTGGAATGGGAAGGACTTGGATGTCAGATCTCATGCTATAGGGAGGGTCTCAAGTTTGATATTAGAAGCATTGAGATAACAAATCTCATGATATCGGAAGGGTGTCAGGATTGGAATGGGAAGGAGTTGGATATCACATCTCATGATAAAGGAAGGGTCTAAGGTTTGGAAGGGGAAGGATTTGGATATCACATCTCATGTTATAGGACGGGTCTCAGGTTTGGTATTAGAAGCATTGAGATATAAAGTCTCATGGTATAGGAAGGGTCTCAGAATTGGAATGGGAAGGAGTTGGATATCACATCTCAAGCTATAGGAAGGGTCTCAGGATTGGAATGGGAAGTAGTTTGATATCACATCTCATGCCATAGTATGGGTCTCAGGTTTGGTAGAAGCATTGGGATATCACATCTCATGCTATCGGAAGGGTATCAGGATTGGATTTGGAAGGAGTTGGATATCCCATCTCATGCTATAGGAAGGGTCTCAGGTTGGAATGGGAAGGAGTTGGATATCACATCTCATGTTATAGGAAGGGTCTCAGGATTGGAATGGGAAGGACTTGGATATCATATCTCATGCAATAGGAAGGCTCTCAGGTTTGGAAGGGGAAGGAGTTGGATATCACATTTCATGTTAGAGGAAGGATCTCAGGTTTGGTATTAGAGGCATTGAGATATCACATCTCATGCTATAGGAAGGTTCTCAGGATTGGAATGGGAAGGAGTTGGATATCACATCTCAAGCTATAGGAAGGGTCTCAGGTTTGGTATAAGCATTGAGATATCACATCTCATGCTATAGGAAGGGTCACAGGATTGGAATGGGAAGGAGTTTGATATCACATCTCATGTTATAGGAAAGATATCAGGTTTGGTATTAGAAACATTGAGACATCACATCTCATGTTATAGGAAGGGTCTCAGGATTGGAATGGGAAGAAGTTGGATATCACATCTCATGTTATAGGACGGGTCTCAGGTTTGGTATTAGAAGCATTGAGATATCACATTGCATGCTGTAGGAAGGGTCTCAGGATTGGAATGGGAAGGAGTTGGATATTACATTCTTGCTATAGGAAGGGTCTCATGTTTGGAATGGGAAGGATTTGGATATCACATATGCTATAGGAAGGGTCTCAGGTTTGGAACGGGAAGGAGTTGGATATCACATCTCATGCTATAGGAAGGCTCTCAGAACTGGAATGGGAAGGAGTTGGATATCACATCTCATGCTAAAGGAAGGGTCTCAGGTTTGGTAGAAGCATTGAGATATCACATCTCATGCTATAGGAAGGGTCTCAGGATTGGAATGGGAAGGACTTAGATATCACATATCATGTAATAGGGAGGGTCTCAGTTTTGATATTAGAAGCATTGAGATATCACATCTTATGCTATCGGAAGTGTCTCAGGATTGGAGTGGGAAGGAGCTGGATATCACATCTCATGCTAAAGGAAGGGTCTCAGATTTGGAACGGGAAGGAGTTGGATATCACATCTCATGTTATAGGAAGGGTCTCAGGTTTGGTATAAGCTTTGAGATATCACATCTCTGCTATCGGAAGTGTCTCAGGATTGGAATGGGAAGGAGTTGGATATCCCATCTCATGCTATAGGTAGGCTCTCAGGTTTGAAAAGGGAAGGAGTTGGATATCACATCTCATGCTATAGGAAGGGTCTCAGGATTGGAATGGGAAGTAGTTGGATATCACATCTCATGCTATAGGAAGGGTCTCAGGTTTGGTATAAGCATTGAGATATCACATCTCATGCTATAGGACGGGTCTCAGGATTGGAATGGAAGGAGTTTGATATCACATCTCATGTTATAGGAAAGATATCAGGTTTGGTATTAGAAACATTGATACATCACATCTCATGTTATAGGAAGGGTCTCAGGATTGGAATGGGAAGAAGTTGGATATCACATCTCATGTTATAGGATGGGTCTCAGGTTTGGTATTAGAAGCATTGAGATATCACATCGCATGCTGTAGGAAGGGTCTCAGGATTGGAATGGGAAGGAGTTGGATATTACATTCTTGCTATAGGAAGGGTCTCATGTTTGGAATGGGAAGGATTTGGATATCACATATGCTATAGGAAGGGTCTCAGGTTTGGAACGGGAAGGAGTTGGATATCACATCTCATGCTATAGGAAGGGTCTCAGGACTGGAATGGGAAGGAGTTGGATATCACATCTCATGCTAAAGGAAGGGTCTCAGGTTTGGTAGAAGCATTGAGATATCACATCTCATGCTATAGGAAGGGTCTCAGGATTGGAATGGGAAGGACTTAGATATCACATATCATGTAATAGGGAGGGTCTCAGTTTTGATATTAGAAGCATTGAGATATCACATCTTATGCTATCGGAAGTGTCTCAGGATTGGAGTGGGAAGGAGCTGGATATCACATCTCATGCTAAAGGAAGAGTCTCAGATTTGGAACGGGAAGGAGTTGGATATCACATCTCATGTTATAGGAAGGGTCTCAGGTTTGGTATAAGCTTTGAGATATCACATCTCTGCTATCGGAAGTGTCTCAGGATTGGAATGGGAAGGAGTTGGATATCCCATCTCATGCTATAGGTAGGCTCTCAGGTTTGAAAAGGGAAGGAGTTGGATATCACATCTCATGCTATAGGAAGGGTCTCAGGATTGGAATGGGAAGTAGTTGGATATCACATCTCATGCTATAGGAAGGGTCTCAGGTTTGGTATAAGCATTGAGATATCACATCTCATGCTATAGGACGGGTCTCAGGATTGGAATGGAAGGAGTTGGATATCACATCTCATGCTAAAGGAAGGGTCTCAGGATTGGAATGGGAAGTAGTTGGATATCACATCTCATGCTATAGGAAGGGTCTCAGGTTTGGTATTAGAAGCATTGAGATATCACATCTCATGCTATAGGAAGGGTCTCAGGATTGGAATGGGAAGGAGTTGGATATCACATCTCATGCTATAGGAAGGGTCTCAGGTTTGGTATAAGCATTGAGATATCACATCTCATGCTATAGGAAGTGTCTCAGGATTGGAATGGGAAGGAGTTGTATATGACATCTCAGGCCATAGCAAGGGTCTAAGGTTTGGTATAAGCATTGAGATATCACATCTCTGCTATCGGAAGGGTCTCAGGATTGGAATGGGAAGGAGTTGGATATCCCATCTCATGTTATAGGAAGGGTCTCAGGTTTGGTATTAGAAGCATTGAGATATCACATCTCATGCTATAGGAACTTCCTATACCATGAGACTTGATATCTCAATGCTTCTAATACCAAACCTGAGACCCGTCCTATAACATGAGATGTGATATCCAAATCCTTACCCTTCCAAACCTTAGACCCTTCCTTTATCATTAGATCTGACATCCAAGTCCTTCCCATTCCAATCCAGAGACCCTTCCTATAGCATGAGATGTGATATCTCAATGCTTCTAATACCAAACCTGAGACCCTTCTTATAACATGAGATGGGATATCCAAGTCCTTCCCATTCTAATCCTGAGACCCTTCCCATAGCATGAGATGTGATGTCTCAATGCTTCTAATACCAAACCTGAGACCCTTCCTATAGCATGAGATGTGATATCCAAATCCTTCCCATTCAAATCCTGAGACCCTTCCTATAGCATGAGATGTGATATCTCAATGCTTATACCAAACCAGAGACCCGTCCTATAACATGAGATGGGATATCCAACTCCTTCCCATTCCAATCCTGAGGCCCTTCCTATAACATGAGATGTGATATCCAACTCCTTCCCATTCCAACCTGAGACCCTTCCTATAGCATGAGATGGGATATCCAACTCCTTCCAAATCCAATCCTGATACCCTTCCGATAGCATGAGATGTGATATCCCCATGCTTCTACCAAACCTGAGACCCATACTATGGCATGAGATGTGATATCAAACTCCTTCCCATTCCAATCCTGAGACCCTTCCTATAGCTTGAGATGTGATATCCAACTCCTTCCCATTCCAATTCTGAGACCCTTCCTATACCATTGGACTTGATATCTCAATGCTTCTAATACCAAACCTGAGACCCGTCCTATAACATGAGATGTGATATCCAAATCCTTCCCCTTCCAAACCTTAGACCCTTCCTTTATCATGAGATGTGATTTCCAACTCCTTCCCATTCCAATCCTGACACCCTTCCGATATCATGAGATTTGTTATCTCAATGCTTCTAATATCAAACTTGAAACCCTCCCTATAGCATGAGATCTGACATCCAAGTCCTTCCCATTTCAATCCTGAGACCCTTCCTATAGCATGAGATGTGATATCTCAATGCTTCTAATACCAAACCTGAGACCCTTCCTATAACATGAGATGGGATATCCAACTCCTTCCCATTCCAATCCTGAGACCCTTGCTATGGCCTGAGATGTCATATACAACTCCTTCCCATTCCAATCCTGAGACCCTTCCTATAGCATGAGATGTGATATCTCAATGCTTATACCAAACCTGAGACCCTTCCTATAGCATGAGATGTGATATCCAACTCCTTCCCATTCCAATCCTGAGACCCTTCCCATAGCATGAGATGTGATGTCTCAATGCTTCTAATACCAAACCTGAGATCCTTCCTATAACATGAGATGTGATATCCAACTCCTTCCCATTCCAATCCTGAGACCCTTCCTATAGCATGAGAAGTGATATCTCCATGCTTATACCAAACCTGAGACCCTTCCTATAGCATGAGATGTGATATCCAAATCCTTCCCATTCCAATCCTGAGACCCTTCCTATAGCATGAGATGTGATATCTCAATGCTTATACCAAACCAGAGACCCGTCCTATAACATGAGATGGGATATCCAACTCCTTCCCATTCCAATCCTGAGCCACTTCCGATAGCAGAGATGTGATATCTCAATGCTTATACCAAACCTGAGACCCTTCCTATAACATGAGATGTGATATCCAACTCATTCCCGTTCCAAACCTGAGACACTTCCTATAGCATATGTGATATCCAACTCCTTCCCATTCCAAACATGAGACCCTTCCTATAGCAAGAATGTAATATCCAACTCCTACCCATTCCAATCCTGAGACCATTCCTATAGCATGAGATGTGATATATCAATGCTTCTAATACCAAACCTGAGATCCTTCCTATGACATGAAATGTGATATCCAAATCCTTCCCATTCCAAACCTGAGACCCTTCCTACAGCATGCAATGTGATATCTCAATGCTTCTAATATCAAACCTGAGACCCGTCCTATAACATGAGATGGGATATCCAACTCCTTTCCGTTCCAAACCTGAGACCCTTCCTATAGCATGAGATGTGATATCCAATTCCTTCCCATCCCAATCCTGAGACACCTCCGATAGCAGAGATGTGATATCTCAATACTTATACCAAACCTGAGACTCTTCCTATAACATGAGATGTGATATCCAACTCCTTCCCGTTCCAAACCTGAGACCCTTCCTATAGCATGAGATGTGATATCCAACTCCTTCCCATTCCAATCCTGAGACCCTTCCGATAGCATGAGATGTGATATCTCAATGCTTCTAATACCAAACCTGTGATCCTTCCTATAATAAGAGATGTGATATCCAAATCCTTCCCCTTCCAAACCTGAGACCCTCCCTTTAGCATGAGATGTGATATCTCAATGCCTCTAATACCAAACCTGAGATCCTTCCAATAGCATGAGATGTCATATCTCAATGCTTCTGATACCAAACCTGAGATCCTTCCTATAACATGAGATGTGATATCCAAATCCTTCCCCTTCCAAACCTGAGACCCTCCCTTTAGCATGAGATGTGATATCCAACTCCTTCCCATTCCAATCCTGAGACCCTTCTGATAGCATGAGATGTGATATCTCAATGCCTCTAATACCAAACCTGATTCCTACCTCTAACATGAAATGTGATATCCAACCCCTTCCCTTTCCAAACGTGAGACCCTCCCTACAGCATGAGATGTGATATCCAAGTCCTTCCCATTCCAATCCTGAGACCCTTCCTATAGCATGAGATGTGATATCTCAATGCTTCTAATACCAAACCTGAGACCCTTCCTATAACATAAGATGGGATATCCAACTCCTTCCCATTCCAATCCTGAGACCCTTCCGATAGCAGAGATGTGATATCTCAATGCTTATACCAAACCTGAGACCCTTCCTGTGGCATGAGATGTCATATACAACTCCTTCCCATTCCAATCCTGAGACCCTTCCTATAGCATGAGATGTGATATCCAACTCCTTCCCATTCCAATCCTGAGACCCTTCCTATAGCATGAGATTTGATATCTCAATGCTTCTAACACCAAACCTGAGATCCTTCCGATAGCATGAGATGTGATATCTCAATGCTTCTAATACCAAACCTGAGATCATTCCTATAACACGAGATGTTATATCCAAATCCTTCCCTTCCAAACCTGAGACCCTCCCTTTAGCATGAGATGTGATATCCAACTCCTTCCCATTCCAATCCTGAGACCCTTCCTAAAGCATGAGATGTGATTTCTCAATGCTTCTAATACCAAACCTGAGATCCTTCCTATAACATGAGATGTGATATCCAACTCCTTCCCATTCCAATCCTGAGACACTTCCTATAGCATGAGAAGTGATATCTCAATGCTTATACCAAACCTGAGACCCTTCCTACGGCATGCGATGTCATACGCAACTCCTTCCCATTCCAATCCTGAGACCCTTCCTATAGCATGAGATGTGATATCTCAATGCTTATACCAAACCTGAGACCCTTCCTATAGCATGAGATATGATATCCAACTACTTCCCATTCCAATCCTGAGACCCTTCCTATAGCATGAGATGTGATATCCAACTCCTTCCCTTTCCAAACCTGAGAGCCTATCTATAGCATGAGATGTGATATCCAACTCCTTCCATTCCAATCCTGAGACCCATCCTATAGCATGAGATGTGATATCTCAATGCTTATACCAAACCTGAGACCCTTCCTAAAGCATGAGATGTGATATCCAACTACTTCCCATTCCAATCCTGAGAAATTTCCTATAGCATGAGATGTGATATCCAACTCCTTCCCTTTCCAAACCTGAGAGCATATCTATAGCATGAGATGGGATATCCAACTCCTTCCAATCCTGAGACACTTCCGATAGCAGAGATGTGATATCTCAATGCTTATACCAAACCTGAGACCCTTCCTATAACATGAGATGTGATATCCAACTCCTTCCCGTTCCAGACCTGAGACCCTTCCTTTAGCATGAGATGTGATATCCAGCTCCTTCCCATTCCAATCCTGAGACACTTCCGATAGCATAAGATGTGATATCTCAATGCTTCTAATATCAAAACTGAGACCCTCCCTATAGCATGATATGTGATATCTAAGTCCTTCCCATTCCAATCCTAAGACCCTTCCTATAGCAGGAGATGTGATATCTCAATGCTTCTACCAAACCTGAGACCCTTCCTTTAGCATGAGATGTGATATCCAACTCCTTCCCATTCCAGTCCTGAGACCCTTCCTATAGCATGAGATATGATATCTCAATACTTCTAATACCAAACCTGAGATCCTTCCTATAACATGAGATGTGATATCCAACTCCTTCCTTTTCCAATCCTGAGACCCTTCCTATAGCATGAGAAGTGATATCTCCATGTGTATACCAAACCTGAGACCCTTCCTATAGCATGAGATGTGATATCCAAATCCTTCCCATTCCATTCCTGAGACCCTTCCTATAGCATGAGATGTGATATCTCAATGTTTATACCAAACCAGAGACCCGTCCTATAACATGAGTTGGGATATCCAACTCCTTCCCATTCCAATCCTGAGCCACTTCCGATAGCAGAGATGTGATATATCAATGCTTATACCAAACCTGAGACCCTTCCAATAACATGAGATGTGATATCCAACTCATTCCCATTCCAAACCTGAGACACTTCCTATGGCATATGTGATATCCAACTCCTTCCCATTCCAAACATGAGACCCTTCCGATAGCATGAGATGTGATATCCAACTCCTTCCAATTCCAATACTGAGACCCTTCCAATAGCATATGTGATATCTCAATGCTTCTAATATCAAACCTGAGAACCTCCCTATAGCATGAGATGTGATATCCAACTCCTTCCCATCCCAATCCTGAGACACTTCCGATTGCAGAGATGTGATATCTCAATGTTTATACCAAACCTGAGACTCTTCCTATAACATGAGATGTGATATCCAACTACTTCCCGTTCCAAACCTGAGACCCTTCCTATAGCATGAGATGTGATATCCAGCTCCTTCCCATTCCAATCCTGAGACCCTTCCGATAGCATGAGATGTGTTATCTCAATGCTTCTAATACCAAACCTGAGATCCTTCTTATAACATGTGATGTGATATCCAAATCCTTCCCCTTCCAAACCTGAGACCCTCCCTTTAGCATGAGATGTGATATCCAACTCCTTCCCATTCCAATCCTGAGACCCTTATGATAGCATGAGAGGTGATATCTCAATGCCTCTAATACCAAACCTGAGATACTTCCGATAGCATGAGATGTGATATCTCAATGCTTCAAATACCAAACCTGAGATCCTTCCTATAACATGAGATGTGATATCCAACTCCTTTCCTTTCCAAACCTGAGACCCTGCCTATAGCATGAGATGTGATATCCAAGTCCTTCCCATTCCAATCCTGAGACCCTTCCTATAGCATGAGATGTGATATCTCAATGCTTATACCAAACCTGAGACTCTTCCTATAACATGAGATGTGATATCCAACTACTTCCCGTTCCAAACCTGAGACCCTTCCTATAGCATGAGATGTGATATCCAGCTCCTTCCCATTCCAATCCTGAGACCCTTCCGATAGCATGAGATGTGTTATCTCAATGCTTCTAATACCAAACCTGAGATCCTTCTTATAACATGTGATGTGATATCCAAATCCTTCCCCTTCCAAACCTGAGACCCTCCCTTTAGCATGAGATGTGATATCCAACTCCTTCCCATTCCAATCCTGAGACCCTTATGATAGCATGAGAGGTGATATCTCAATGCCTCTAATACCAAACCTGAGACCCTTCTGATAGCATGAGATGTGATATCTCAATGCCTCTAATACCAAACCTGAGATCCTACCTCTAACATGAAATGTGATATCCAACTCCTTTCCTTTCCAAACCTGAGACCCTGCCTATAGCATGAGATGTGATATCCAAGTCCTTCCCATTCCAATCCTGAGACCCTTCCTATAGCATGAGATGTGATATCTCAATGCTTATACCAAACCTGAGACCCTTCCTATGGCATGAGATGTCATATACAACTCCTTCCCATTCCAATCCTGAGACCCTTCCTATAGCATGAGATGTGATATCTCAATGCTTATACCAAACCTGAGACCCTTCCTATAGCATGAGATGTGATATCCAACTTCTTCCCATTCCAATCCTGAGACCCTTCCTATAACATGAGATGTGATGTCTCAATGCTTCTAATACCAAACCTGAGATCTTTCCTATAACATGAGATGTGATATCCAACTCCTTCCCATTCCAATTCTGAGACCCTTCCTATAGCACGAGATGTGATATCTCAATGCCTCTTTACCAAACCTGATATCCTACCTCTAACATGAAATGTGATATCCAACTCCTTCCCCTTCCAAACCTGAGAGCCTTCCTATAGCATGAGATGTGATATCCAAGTCCTTCCCATTCCAATCCTGAGACCCTTCCTATAACATCAGATGTGATATCCAACTCCTTCCCATTCCAACCTGAGACCCTTCCTATAGCATGAGATGGGATATCCAACTCCTTCCAAATCCAATCCTGATACCCTTTCGATAACATGAGATGTGATATCCCAATGCTTCTACAAAACCTGAGACCCATACATGGCATGAGATGTGATATCAAACTCCTTCCCATTCCAATCCTGAGACCCTTCCGATAGCAGAGATGTGATATCTCAATGCTTATACCAAACCTGAGACCCTTCCTATGGCATGAGATGTCATATACAACTCCTTCCCATTCCAATCCTGAGACCCTTCCTATAGCATGAGATGTGATATCTCAATGCTTATACCAAACCTGAGACCCTTCCTATAGCATGAGATGTGATATCCAACTCCTTCCCATTCCAATCCTGAGACCCTTCCTATAGCATGAGATGTGATATCTCAATGCTTATACCAAACCTGAATCCCTTCCTATAGCATGAGATGTGATATCCAACTCCTTCCCATTCCAATCCTGAGACCCTTCCTATAGCATTAGATGTGATATCTCAATGCCTCTAATACCAAACCTGAGATCCTTCCTCTAACATGAAATGTGATATCCAACTCCTTCCCTTTCCAAACCTGAGAGCCTACCTATAGCATGAGATGTGATATCCAAGTCCTTCCCATTCCAATCCTTAGACCCTTCCTACAGCATGCAATATGATATCTCAATGATTCTAATAACAAACCTGAGACCCGTCCTATAACATGAGATGGGATATCCAACTCCTTCCCATTCCAATCCTGAGACACTTCCGATAGCAGAGATGTGATATCTCAATGCTTATACCAAACCTGAGACCCTTCCTATAGCATATGTGATATCCAACTCCTTCCCATTCCAAACATGAGACCCTTCCTATAGCAAGAATGTAATATCCAACTCCTTCCCATTCCAATCCTGAGACCCTTCCTACAGCATGCGATGTGATATCTCAATGCTTCTAATACCAAACCTGAGACCCGTCCTATAACATGAGATGGGATATCCAACTCCTTCCAGTTCCAAACCTGAGACCCTTCCTATAGCATGAGATGTGATATCAAACTCCTTCCCATTCCAATCCTGAGACCCTTCCGATAGCATGAGATGTGTTATCTCAATGACTCTTTACCAAACCTGAGATCCTACCTCTAACATGAAATGTGATATCCAACTCCTTCCCCTTCCAAACCTGAGAGCCTTCCTATAGCATGAGATGTGATATCCAAGTCCCTCCCATTCCAATTCTGAGACCCTTCCTATAACATGAGATGTGATGTCTCAATGCTTCTAATACCAAACCTGAGATCTTTCCTATAACATGAGATGTGATATCCAACTCCTTCCCATTCCAATCCTGAGACCCTTCCTATAGCATGAGATGTCACATCTCAATGCCTCTTTACCAAACCTGAGATCTTACCTCTAACATGAAATGTGATATCCAACTCCTTCCCCTTCCAAACCTGAGAGCCTTCCTATAGCATGAGATGTGATATCCAAATCCTTCCCATTCCAATCCTGAGACCCTTCCTATAACATCAGATGTGATATCCAACTCCTTCCCATTCCAACCTGAGACCCTTCCTATAGCATGAGATGGGATATTCAACTCCTTCCAAATCCAATCCTGATACCCTTCCAATAGCATGAGATGTGATATCTCAATGCTTCTAATACCAAACCTGTGACTCTTCCTATAACATGAGATGGGATATCCAACTCCTTCCCATTCCAATCCTGAGACCCTTCCGATAGCAGAGATGTGATATCTCAATGCTTATACCAAACCTGAGACCCTTCCTATGGCATGAGATGTCACATACAACTCCTTCCCATTCCAATCCTGAGACCCTTCCTATAGTATGAGATGTGATATCTCAATGCTTATACCAAACCTGAGACCCTTCCTATAGCATGAGATGTGATATCCAACTCCTTCCCATTCCAATCCTGAGACCCTTCCCATAGCATGAGATGTGATGTCTCAATGCTTCTAATACCAAACCTGAGATCCTTCCTATAACATCAAATGTGATATCCAACTCCTTCCCATTCCAATCCTGAGACCCTTCCTATAGCATGAGATGTGATATCTCAATGCTTATACCAAACCTGAGACCCTTCCTATAGCATGAGATGTGATATCCAACTCCTTCCCATTCCAATCCTGAGACCCTTCCTATAGCATGAGATGTGATATCTCAATGCCTCTAATACCAAACCTGAGATCCTTCCTCTAACATGAAATGTGATATCCAACTCCTTCCCTTTCCAAACCTGAGAGCCTACCTATAGCATGAGATGTGATATCCAAGTCCTTCCCATTCCAATCCTTAGACCCTTCCTACAGCATGCAATATGATATCTCAATGATTCTAATAACAAACCTGAGACCCGTCCTATAACATGAGATGGGATATCCAACTCCTTCCCATTCCAATCCTGAGACCCTTCCTATAGCATGAGATGTGATATCTCAATGCCTCTAATACCAAACCTGAGATCCTACCTCTAACATGAAATGTGATATCCAACTCCTTTCCTTTCCAAACCTGAGACCCTCCCTTTAGCATGAGATGTGATATCCAACTCCTTCCCATTCCAATCCTGAGACCCTTCTGATAGCATGAGATGTGATATCTCAATGCCTCTAATACCAAACCTGAGATCCTACCTCTAACATGAAATGTGATATCCAACTCCTTTCCTTTCCAAACCTGCCTATAGCATGAGATGTGATATCCAAGTCCTTCCCATTCCAATCCTGAGACCCTTCCTATAGCATGAGATGTGATATCAAACTCCTTCCCATTCCAATCCTGAGACCCTTCCGATAGCATGAGATGTGTTATCTCAATGCCTCTTTACCAAACCTGAGATCCTACCTCTAACATGAAATGTGATATCCAACTCCTTCCCCTTCCAAACCTGAGAGCCTTCCTATAGCATGAGATGTGATATCCAAGTCCCTCCCATTCCAATCCTGAGATCCTTCCTATAACATGAGATGTGATGTCTCAATGCTTCTAATACCAAACCTGAGATCTTTCCTATAACATGAGATGTGATATCCAACTCCTTCCCATTCCAATCCTGAGACCCTTCCTATAGCATGAGATGTCACATCTCAATGCCTCTTTACCAAACCTGAGATCCTACCTCTAACATGAAATGTGATATCCAACTCCTTCCCCTTCCAAAACTGAGAGCCTTCCTATAGCATGAGATGTGATATCCAAATCCTTCCCATTCCAATCCTGAGACCCTTCCTATAACATCAGATGTGATATCCAACTCCTTCCCATTCCAACCTGAGACCCTTCCTATAGCATGAGATGGGATATTCAACTCCTTCCAAATCCAATCCTGATACCCTTCCGATAGCATGAGATGTGATATCTCAATGCTTCTAATACCAAACCTGTGACTCTTCCTATAACATGAGATGGGATATCCAACTCCTTCCCATTCCAATCCTGAGACCCTTCCGATAGCAGAGATGTGATATCTCAATGCTTATACCAAACCTGAGACCCTTCCTATGGCATGAGATGTCACATACAACTCCTTCCCATTCCAATCCTGAGACCCTTCCTATAGTATGAGATGTGATATCTCAATGCTTATACCAAACCTGAGACCCTTCCTATAGCATGAGATGTGATATCCAACTCCTTCCCATTCCAATCCTGAGACCCTTCCCATAGCATGAGATGTGATGTCTCAATGCTTCTAATACCAAACCTGAGATCCTTCCTATAACATCAAATGTGATATCCAACTCCTTCCCATTCCAATCCTGAGACCCTTCCTATAGCATGAGATGTGATATCTCAATGCTTATACCAAACCTGAGACCCTTCCTATAGCATGAGATGTGATATCCAACTCCTTCCCATTCCAATCCTGAGACCCTTCCTATAGCATGAGATGTGATATCTCAATGCCTCTAATACCAAACCTGAGATCCTTCCTCTAACATGAAATGTGATATCCAACTCCTTCCCTTTCCAAACCTGAGAGCCTACCTATAGCATGAGATGTGATATGCAAGTCCTTCCCATTCCAATCTTTATACCCTTCCTACAGCATGCAATATGATATCTCAATGATTCTAATAACAAACCTGAGACCCGTCCTATAACATGAGATGGGATATCCAACTCCTTCCCATTCCAATCCTGAGACCCTTCCTATAGCATGAGATGTGATATCTCAATGCCTCTAATACCAAACCTGAGATCCTACCTCTAACATGAAATGTGATATCCAACTCCTTTCCTTTCCAAACCTGAGACCCTCCCTTTAGCATGAGATGTGATATCCAACTCCTTCCCATTCCAATCCTGAGACCCTTCTGATAGCATGAGATGTGATATCTCAATGCCTCTAATACCAAACCTGAGATCCTACCTCTAACATGAAATGTGATATCCAACTCCTTTCCTTTCCAAACCTGAGACCCTGCCTATAGCATGAGATGTGATATCCAAGTCCTTCCCATTCCAATCCTGAGACCCTTCCTATAGCATGAGATGTGATATCTCAATGCTTATACCAAACCTGAGACCCTTCCTATGGCATGAGATGTCATATACAACTCCTTCCCATTCCAATCCTGAGACCCTTCCTATAGCATGAGATGTGATATCTCAATGCTTATACCAAACCTGAGACCCTTCCTATAGCATGAGATGTGATATCCAACTCCTTCCCATTCCAATCCTGAGACCCTTCCTATAGCATGAGATGTGATATCTCAATGCTTATACCAAACCTGAATCCCTTCCTATAGCATGAGATGTGATATCCAACTCCTTCCCATTCCAATCCTGAGACCCTTCCTATAGCATTAGATGTGATATCTCAATGCCTCTAATACCAAACCTGAGATCCTTCCTCTAACATGAAATGTGATATCCAACTCCTTCCCTTTCCAAACCTGAGAGCCTACCTATAGCATGAGATGTGATATCCAAGTCCTTCCCATTCCAATCCTTAGACCCTTCCTACAGCATGCAATATGATATCTCAATGATTCTAATAACAAACCTGAGACCCGTCCTATAACATGAGATGGGATATCCAACTCCTTCCCATTCCAATCCTGAGACACTTCCGATAGCAGAGATGTGATATCTCAATGCTTATACCAAACCTGAGACCCTTCCTATAGCATATGTGATATCCAACTCCTTCCCATTCCAAACATGAGACCCTTCCTATAGCAAGAATGTAATATCCAACTCCTTCCCATTCCAATCCTGAGACCCTTCCTACAGCATGCGATGTGATATCTCAATGCTTCTAATACCAAACCTGAGACCCGTCCTATAACATGAGATGGGATATCCAACTCCTTCCAGTTCCAAACCTGAGACCCTTCCTATAGCATGAGATGTGATATCAAACTCCTTCCCATTCCAATCCTGAGACCCTTCCGATAGCATGAGATGTGTTATCTCAATGACTCTTTACCAAACCTGAGATCCTACCTCTAACATGAAATGTGATATCCAACTCCTTCCCCTTCCAAACCTGAGAGCCTTCCTATAGCATGAGATGTGATATCCAAGTCCCTCCCATTCCAATTCTGAGACCCTTCCTATAACATGAGATGTGATGTCTCAATGCTTCTAATACCAAACCTGAGATCTTTCCTATAACATGAGATGTGATATCCAACTCCTTCCCATTCCAATCCTGAGACCCTTCCTATAGCATGAGATGTCACATCTCAATGCCTCTTTACCAAACCTGAGATCCTACCTCTAACATGAAATGTGATATCCAACTCCTTCCCCTTCCAAACCTGAGAGCCTTCCTATAGCATGAGATGTGATATCCAAATCCTTCCCATTCCAATCCTGAGACCCTTCCTATAACATCAGATGTGATATCCAACTCCTTCCCATTCCAACCTGAGACCCTTCCTATAGCATGAGATGGGATATTCAACTCCTTCCAAATCCAATCCTGATACCCTTCCAATAGCATGAGATGTGATATCTCAATGCTTCTAATACCAAACCTGTGACTCTTCCTATAACATGAGATGGGATATCCAACTCCTTCCCATTCCAATCCTGAGACCCTTCCGATAGCAGAGATGTGATATCTCAATGCTTATACCAAACCTGAGACCCTTCCTATGGCATGAGATGTCACATACAACTCCTTCCCATTCCAATCCTGAGACCCTTCCTATAGTATGAGATGTGATATCTCAATGCTTATACCAAACCTGAGACCCTTCCTATAGCATGAGATGTGATATCCAACTCCTTCCCATTCCAATCCTGAGACCCTTCCCATAGCATGAGATGTGATGTCTCAATGCTTCTAATACCAAACCTGAGATCCTTCCTATAACATCAAATGTGATATCCAACTCCTTCCCATTCCAATCCTGAGACCCTTCCTATAGCATGAGATGTGATATCTCAATGCTTATACCAAACCTGAGACCCTTCCTATAGCATGAGATGTGATATCCAACTCCTTCCCATTCCAATCCTGAGACCCTTCCTATAGCATGAGATGTGATATCTCAATGCCTCTAATACCAAACCTGAGATCCTTCCTCTAACATGAAATGTGATATCCAACTCCTTCCCTTTCCAAACCTGAGAGCCTACCTATAGCATGAGATGTGATATCCAAGTCCTTCCCATTCCAATCCTTAGACCCTTCCTACAGCATGCAATATGATATCTCAATGATTCTAATAACAAACCTGAGACCCGTCCTATAACATGAGATGGGATATCCAACTCCTTCCCATTCCAATCCTGAGACCCTTCCTATAG
This sequence comes from Ambystoma mexicanum, assembly GCF_040938575.1. NCBI lineage: Eukaryota > Metazoa > Chordata > Amphibia > Caudata > Ambystomatidae > Ambystoma > Ambystoma mexicanum. The sequence continues at coordinate 1,157,138,375 of NC_090934.1, forward strand.
CATGAGATGTGATATCTCAATGCCTCTAATACCAAACCTGAGATCCTACCTCTAACATGAAATGTGATATCCAACTCCTTTCCTTTCCAAACCTGAGACCCTCCCTTTAGCATGAGATGTGATATCCAACTCCTTCCCATTCCAATCCTGAGACCCTTCTGATAGCATGAGATGTGATATCTCAATGCCTCTAATACCAAACCTGAGATCCTACCTCTAACATGAAATGTGATATCCAACTCCTTTCCTTTCCAAACCTGAGACCCTGCCTATAGCATGAGATGTGATATCAAACTCCTTCCCATTCCAATCCTGAGACCCTTCCGATAGCATGAGATGTGTTATCTCAATGCCTCTTTACCAAACCTGAGATCCTACCTCTAACATGAAATGTGATATCCAACTCCTTCCCCTTCCAAACCTGAGAGCCTTCCTATAGCATGAGATGTGATATCCAAGTCCCTCCCATTCCAATCCTGAGATCCTTCCTATAACATGAGATGTGATGTCTCAATGCTTCTAATACCAAACCTGAGATCTTTCCTATAACATGAGATGTGATATCCAACTCCTTCCCATTCCAATCCTGAGACCCTTCCTATAGCATGAGATGTCACATCTCAATGCCTCTTTACCAAACCTGAGATCCTACCTCTAACATGAAATGTGATATCCAACTCCTTCCCCTTCCAAAACTGAGAGCCTTCCTATAGCATGAGATGTGATATCCAAATCCTTCCCATTCCAATCCTGAGACCCTTCCTATAACATCAGATGTGATATCCAACTCCTTCCCATTCCAACCTGAGACCCTTCCTATAGCATGAGATGGGATATTCAACTCCTTCCAAATCCAATCCTGATACCCTTCCGATAGCATGAGATGTGATATCTCAATGCTTCTAATACCAAACCTGTGACTCTTCCTATAACATGAGATGGGATATCCAACTCCTTCCCATTCCAATCCTGAGACCCTTCCGATAGCAGAGATGTGATATCTCAATGCTTATACCAAACCTGAGACCCTTCCTATGGCATGAGATGTCACATACAACTCCTTCCCATTCCAATCCTGAGACCCTTCCTATAGTATGAGATGTGATATCTCAATGCTTATACCAAACCTGAGACCCTTCCTATAGCATGAGATGTGATATCCAACTCCTTCCCATTCCAATCCTGAGACCCTTCCCATAGCATGAGATGTGATGTCTCAATGCTTCTAATACCAAACCTGAGATCCTTCCTATAACATCAAATGTGATATCCAACTCCTTCCCATTCCAATCCTGAGACCCTTCCTATAGCATGAGATGTGATATCTCAATGCTTATACCAAACCTGAGACCCTTCCTATAGCATGAGATGTGATATCCAACTCCTTCCCATTCCAATCCTGAGACCCTTCCTATAGCATGAGATGTGATATCTCAATGCCTCTAATACCAAACCTGAGATCCTTCCTCTAACATGAAATGTGATATCCAACTCCTTCCCTTTCCAAACCTGAGAGCCTACCTATAGCATGAGATGTGATATCCAAGTCCTTCCCATTCCAATCTTTATACCCTTCCTACAGCATGCAATATGATATCTCAATGATTCTAATAACAAACCTGAGACCCGTCCTATAACATGAGATGGGATATCCAACTCCTTCCCATTCCAATCCTGAGACCCTTCCTATAGCATGAGATGTGATATCTCAATGCCTCTAATACCAAACCTGAGATCCTACCTCTAACATGAAATGTGATATCCAACTCCTTTCCTTTCCAAACCTGAGACCCTCCCTTTAGCATGAGATGTGATATCCAACTCCTTCCCATTCCAATCCTGAGACCCTTCTGATAGCATGAGATGTGATATCTCAATGCCTCTAATACCAAACCTGAGATCCTACCTCTAACATGAAATGTGATATCCAACTCCTTTCCTTTCCAAACCTGAGACACTGCCTATAGCATGAGATGTGATATCCAAGTCCTTCCCATTCCAATCCTGAGACCCTTCCTATAGCATGAGAAGTGATATCTCAATGCTTATACCAAACCTGAGACCCTTCCTATGGCATGAGATGTCATATACAACTCCTTCCCATTCCAATCCTGAGACCCTTCCTATAGCATGAGATGTGATATCTCAATGCTTATACCAAACCTGAGACCCTTCCTATAGCATGAGATGTGATATCCAACTTCTTCCCATTCCAATCCTGAGACCCTTCCTATAGCACGAGATGTGATATCTCAATGCCTCTAATACCAAACCTGAGATCCTTCCTCTAACATGAAATGTGATATCCAACTCCTTCCCTTTCCAAACCTGAGAGCCTACCTATAGCATGAGATGTGATATCCAAGTCCTTCCCATTCCAATCCTTAGACCCTTCCTACAGCATGCAATATGATATCTCAATGATTCTAATAACAAACCTGAGACCCGTCCTATAACATGAGATGGGATATCCAACTCCTTTCAATACCAAACCTGAGACCCTTCCTATGGCATGAGATGTCATATACAACTCCTTCCCATTCCAATCCTGAGACCCTTCCTATAGCATGAGATGTGATATCTCAATGCTTATACCAAACCTGAGACCCTTCCTATAGCATGAGATGTGATATCCAACTTCTTCCCATTCCATTCCTGAGACCCTTCCTATAACATGAGATGTGATGTCTCAATTCTTCTAATACCAAACCTGATATCTTTCCTATAACATGAGATGTGATATCCAACTCCTTCCCATTCCAATCCTGAGACCCTTCCTATAGCATGAGATGTGATATCTCAATGCTTATACCAAACCTGAGACCCTTCCTATAGCTTGAGATGTGATATCCAACTCCTTCCCATTCCAATCCTGAGAACCTTCCTATAGCATGAGATGTGATATCTCAATGCCTCTAATACCAAACCTGAGATCCTTCCTCTAACATGAAATGTGATATCCAACTCCTTCCCCTTCCAAACCTGAGCCTTCCTATAGCATGAGATATGATTTCCAAGTCCTTCCCATTCCAATCCTGAGACCCTTCCTATAACATGAGATGTGATATCCAACTCCTTCCCATTCCAACCTGAGACCCTTCCTATAGCATGAGATGGGATATCCAACTCCTTCCAAATCCAATCCTGATACCCTTCCGATAGCATGAGATGTGATATCCCAATGCTTCTACCAAACCTGAGACCCATACTATGGCATGAGATGTGATATCAAACTCCTTCCCATTCCAATCCTGAGACCCTTCCTATAGCTTGAGATGTGATATCCAACTCCTTCCCATTCCAATTCTGAGACCCTTCCTATACCATGAGACTTGATATCTCAATGCTTCTAATACCAAACCTGAGACCCGTCCTATAACATGAGATGTGATATCCAAATCCTTCCCCTTCCAAACCTTAGACCCTTCCTTTATCATGAGATGTGATATCCAACTCCTTCCCATTCCAATCCTGACACCCTTCCGATATCATGAGATTTGTTATCTCAATGCTTCTAATATCAAACTTGAGAACCTCCCTATGGCATGAGATCAGACATCCAAGTCCTTCCCATTCCAATCCTGGGACCCTTCCTATAGCATGAGATGTGATATCTCAATGCTTCTAATGCCAAACCTGAGACCCTTCCTATAACATGAGATGGAATATCCAAGTCCTTCCCATTCTAATCCTGAGACCCTTCCCATAGCATGAGATGTGATGTCTCAATGCTTCTAATACCAAACCTGAGATCCTTCCTATAACATGAGATGTGATATCCAACTCCTTCCCATTCCAATCCTGAGACCCTTCCTATAGCATGAGAAGTGATATCTCCATGCTTATACCAAACCCGAGACCCTTCCTATAGCATGAGATGTGATATCTAACTCCTTCCCATTCCAATCCTGAGACCCTTCCTATAGCATGAGATGTGATATCTCAATGCTTATACCAAACCAGAGACCCGTCCTATAACATGAGATGGGATATCCAACTCCTTCCCATTCCAATCCTGAGACCCTTCCTGTAACATGAGATGTGATATCCAACTCCTTCCCATTCCAACCTGAGACCCTTCCTATAGCATGAGATGGGATATCCAACTCCTTCCAAATCCAATCCTGATACCCTTCCGATAGCATGAGATGTGATATCCCAATGCTTCTACCAAACCTGAGACCCATACTATGGCATGAGATGTGATATCAAACTCCTTCCCATTCCAATCCTGAGACCCTTCCTATAGCTTGAGATGTGATATCCAACTCCTTCCCATTCCAATTCTGAGACCCTTCCTATACCATGAGACTTGATATCTCAATGCTTCTAATACCAAACCTGAGACCCGTCCTATAACATGAGATGTGATATCCAAATCCTTCCCCTTCCAAACCTTAGACCCTTCCTTTATCATGAGATGTGATTTCCAACTCCTTCCCATTCCAATCCTGACACCCTTCCGATATCATGAGATTTGTTATCTCAATGCTTCTAATATCAAACTTGAGACCCTCCCTATAGCATGAGATCTAACATCCAAGTCCTTCCCATTCCAATCCTGAGACCCTTCCTATAGCATGAGATGTGATATCTCAATGCTTCTAATACCAAACCTGAGACCCTTCCTATAACATGAGATGGGATATCCAACTCCTTCCCATTCCAATCCTGAGACCCTTCCGATAGCAGAGATGTGATATCTCAGTGCTTATACCAAACCTGAGACCCTTGCTATGGCCTGAGATGTCATATACAACTCCTTCCCATTCCAATCCTGAGACCCTTCCTATAGCATGAGATGTGATATCTCAATGCTTATACCAAACCTGAGACCCTTCCTATAGCATGAGATGTGATATCCAACTCCTTCCCATTCCAATCCTGAGACCCTTAACATAGCATGAGATGTGATGTCTCAATGCTTCTAATACCAAACCTGAGATCCTTCCTATAACATGAGATGTGATATCCAACTCCTTCCCATTCCAATCCTGAGACCCTTCCTATAGCATGAGAAGTGATATCTCCATGCGTATACCAAACCTGAGACCCTTCCTATAGCATGAAATGTAATATCCAACTCCTTCCCATTCCAATCCTGAGACCCTTCCTATAGCATGAGAAGTTATATCTCCATGCGTATACCAAACCTGAGACCCTTCCTATAGCATGAGATGTGATATCCAAATCCTTCCCATTCCAATCCTGAGACCCTTCCTATAGCATGAGATGTGATATCTCAATGCTTATACCAAACCAGAGACCCGTCCTATAACATGAGATGGGCTATCCAACTCCTTCCCATTCCAATCCTGAGCCACTTCCGATAGCAGAGATGTGATATCTCAATGCTTATACCAAACCTGAGACCCTTCCTATAACATGAGATGTGATATCCAACTCCTTCCCGTTCCAAACCTGAGACCCTTCCTTTAGCATGAGATGTGATATCCAGCTCCTTCCCATTCCAATCCTGAGACACTTCCGATAGCATAAGATGTGATATCTCAATGCTTCTAATATCAAAACTGAGACCATCCCTATAGCATATGTGATATCTAAGTCCTTCCCATTCCAATCCTAAGACCCTTCCTATAGCAGGAGATGTGATATCTCAATGCTTCTACCAAACCTGAGACCCTTCCTATAGCATGAGATGTGATATCCAAATCCTTCCCATTCCAATCCTGAGACCCTTCCTATAGCATGAGATGTGATATCTCAATGCTTATACCAAACCAGAGACCCGTCCTATAACATGAGATGGGCTATCCAACTCCTTCCCATTCCAATCCTGAGCCACTTCCGATAGCAGAGATGTGATATCTCAATGCTTATACCAAACCTGAGACCCTTCCTATAACATGAGATGTGATATCCAACTCATTCCCGTTCCAAACCTGAGACACTTCCTATAGCATATGAGATATCCAACTCCTTCCCATTGCAAACATGAGTCCCTTCCTATAGCAAGAATGTAATATCCAACTCCTACCCATTCCAATCCTGAGACCATTCCTATAGCATGAGATGTGATATATCAATGCTTCTAATACCAAACCTGAGATCCTTCCTATGACATGAAATGTGATATCCAAATCCTTCCCATTCCAAACCTGAGACCCTTCCTACAGCATGCGATGTGATATTTCAATGCTTCTAATATCAAACCTGAGACCCGTCCTATAACATGAGATGGGATATCCAACTCCTTCCCGTTCCAAACCTAAGACCCTTACTATAGCATGAGATGTGATATCCAAATCCTTCCCATTCCAATCCTGAGACCCTTCCTATAGCATGAGATGTGATATCTCAATGCTTATACCAAACCAGAGACCCGTCTTATAACATGAGATGGGCTATCCAACTCCTTCCCATTCCAATCCTGAGCCACTTCCGATAGCAGAGATGTGATATCTCAATGCTTATACCAAACCTGAGACCCTTCCTATAGCATGAGATGTGATATCCAACTCCTTCCCTTTCCAAACCTGAGAGCATATCTATGGCATGAGATGGGATATCCAACTCCTTCCCATTCCAATCCTGAGACAATTCCGATAGCAGAGATGTGATATCTCAATGCTTATACCAAACCAGAGACCCGTCTTATAACATGAGATGGGCTATCCAACTCCTTCCCATTCCAATCCTGAGCCACTTCCGATAGCAGAGATGTGATATCTCAATGCTTATACCAAACCTGAGACCCTTCCTATAGCATGAGATGTTATATCCAACTCCTTCCCTTTCCAAACCTGAGAGCATATCTATAGCATGAGATGGGATATCCAACTCCTTCCCATTCCAATCCTGAGACACTTCCGATAGCAGAGATGTGATATCTCAATGCTTATACCAAACCTGAGACCCTTCCTATAACATGAGATGTGATATCCAACTCCTTCCCGTTCCAAACCTGAGACCCTTCCTTTAGCATGAGATGTGATATCCAGCTCCTTCCCATTCCAATCCTGAGACACTTCCGATAGCATAAGATGTGATATCTCAATGCTTCTAATATCAAAACTGAGACCATCCCTATAGCATGATATGTGATATCTAAGTCCTTCCCATTCCAATCCTAAGACCCTTCCTATAGCAGGAGATGTGATATCTCAATGCTTCTACCAAACCTGAGACCCTTCCTATAGCATGAGATGTGATATCCAAATCCTTCCCATTCCAATCCTGAGACCCTTCCTATAGCATGAGATGTGATATCTCAATGCTTATACCAAACCAGAGACCCGTCCTATAACATGAGATGGGCTATCCAACTCCTTCCCATTCCAATCCTGAGCCACTTCCGATAGCAGAGATGTGATATCTCAATGCTTATACCAAACCTGAGACCCTTCCTATAACATGAGATGTGATATCCAACTCATTCCCGTTCCAAACCTGAGACACTTCCTATAGCATATGAGATATCCAACTCCTTCCCATTCCAAACATGAGACCCTTCCTATAGCAAGAATGTAATATCCAACTCCTACCCATTCCAATCCTGAGACCATTCCTATAGCATGAGATGTGATATATCAATGCTTCTAATACCAAACCTGAGATCCTTCCTATGACATGAAATGTGATATCCAAATCCTTCCCATTCCAAACCTGAGACCCTTCCTACAGCATGCGATGTGATATTTCAATGCTTCTAATATCAAACCTGAGACCCGTCCTATAACATGAGATGGGATATCCAACTCCTTCCCGTTCCAAACCTGAGACCCTTACTATAGCATGAGATGTGATATCCAAATCCTTCCCATTCCAATCCTGAGACCCGTCCTATAACATGAGATGTGATATCCAAATCCTTCCCCTTCCAAACCTTAGACCCTTCCTTTATCATGAGATGTGATTTCCAACTCCTTCCCATTCCAATCCTGACACCCTTCCGATATCATGAGATTTGTTATCTCAATGCTTCTAATATCAAACTTGAGACCCTCCCTATAGCATGAGATCTAACATCAAAGTCCTTCCCATTCCAATCCTGAGACCCTTCCTATAGCATGAGATGTGATATCTCAATGCTTCTAATACCAAACCTGAGACCCTTCCTATAACATGAGATGGGATATCCAACTCCTTCCCATTCCAATCCTGAGACCCTTCCGATAGCAGAGATGTGATATCTCAATGCTTATACCAAACCTGAGACCCTTGCTATGGCCTGAGATGTCATATACAACTCCTTCCCATTCCAATCCTGAGACCCTTCCTATAGCATGAGATGTGATATCTCAATGCTTATACCAAACCTGAGACCCTTCCTATAGCATGAGATGTGATATCCAACTCCTTCCCATTCCAATCCTGAGACCCTTAACATAGCATGAGATGTGATGTCTCAATGCTTCTAATACCAAACCTGAGATCCTTCCTATAACATGAGATGTGATATCCAACTCCTTCCCATTCCAATCCTGAGACCCTTCCTATAGCATGAGAAGTGATATCTCCATGCGTATACCAAACCTGAGACCCTTCCTATAGCATGAGATGTAATATCCAACTCCTTCCCATTCCAATCCTGAGACCCTTCCTATAGCATGAGAAGTGATATCTCCATGCGTATACCAAACCTGAGACCCTTCCTATAGCATGAGATGTGATATCCAAATCCTTCCCATTCCAATCCTGAGACCCTTCCTATAGCATGAGATGTGATATCTCAATGCTTATACCAAACCAGAGACCCGTCCTATAACATGAGATGGGATATCCAACTCCTTCCCATTCCAATCCTGAGACACTTCCGATAGCAGAGATGTGATATCTCAATGCTTATACCAAACCTGAGACCCTTCCTATAACATGAGATGTGATATCCAACTCATTCCCGTTCCAAACCTGAGACACTTCCTATAGCATATGAGATATCCAACTCCTTCCCATTCCAAACATGAGACCCTTCCTATAGCAAGAATGTAATATCCAACTCCTACCCATTCCAATCCTGAGACCATTCCTATAGCATGAGATGTGATATATCAATGCTTCTAATACCAAACCTGAGACCCTTCCTATAACATGAGATGGGATATCCAACTCCTTCCCATTCCAATCCTGAGACCCTTCCGATAGCAGAGATGTGATATCTCAATGCTTATACCAAACCTGAGACCCTTGCTATGGCCTGAGATGTCATATACAACTCCTTCCCATTCCAATCCTGAGACCCTTCCTATAGCATGAGATGTGATATCTCAATGCTTATACCAAACCTGAGACCCTTCCTATAGCATGAGATGTGATATCCAACTCCTTCCCATTCCAATCCTGAGACCCTTAACATAGCATGATATGTGATGTCTCAATGCTTCTAATACCAAACCTGAGATCCTTCCTATAACATGATATGTGATATCCAACTCCTTCCCATTCCAATCCTGAGACCCTTCCTATAGCATGAGAAGTGATATCTCCATGCGTATACCAAACCTGAGACCCTTCCTATAGCATGAGATGTAATATCCAACTCCTTCCCATTCCAATCCTGAGACCCTTCCTATAGCATGAGAAGTGATATCTCCATGCGTATACCAAACCTGAGACCCTTCCTATAGCATGAGATGTGATATCCAAATCCTTCCCATTCCAATCCTGAGACCCTTCCTATAGCATGAGATGTGATATCTCAATGCTTATACCAAACCAGAGACCCGTCCTATAACATGAGATGGGCTATCCAACTCCTTCCCATTCCAATCCTGAGCCACTTCCGATAGCAGAGATGTGATATCTCAATGCTTATACCAAACCTGAGACCCTTCCTATAACATGAGATGTGATATCCAACTCATTCCCGTTCCAAACCTGAGACACTTCCTATAGCATATGAGATATCCAACTCCTTCCGATTCCAAACATGAGACCCTTCCTATAGCAAGAATGTAATATCCAACTCCTACCCATTCCAATCCTGAGACCATTCCTATAGCATGAGATGTGATATATCAATGCTTCTAATACCAAACCTGAGATCCTTCCTATGACATGAAATGTGATATCCAAATCCTTCCCATTCCAAACCTGAGACCCTTCCTACAGCATGCGATGTGATATTTCAATGCTTCTAATATCAAACCTGAGACCCGTCCTATAACATGAGATGGGATATCCAACTCCTTCCCGTTCCAAACCTGAGACCCTTACTATAGCATGAGATGTGATATCCAAATCCTTCCCATTCCAATCCTGAGACCCTTCCTATAGCATGAGATGTGATATCTCAATGCTTATACCAAACCAGAGACCCGTCTTATAACATGAGATGGGCTATCCAACTCCTTCCCATTCCAATCCTGAGCCACTTCCGATAGCAGAGATGTGATATCTCAATGCTTATACCAAACCTGAGACCCTTCCTATAGCATGAGATGTGATATCCAACTCCTTCCCTTTCCAAACCTGAGAGCATATCTATAGCATGAGATGGGATATCCAACTCCTTCCCATTCCAATCCTGAGACAATTCCGATAGCAGAGATGTGATATCTCAATGCTTATACCAAACCAGAGACCCGTCTTATAACATGAGATGGGCTATCCAACTCCTTCCCATTCCAATCCTGAGCCACTTCCGATAGCAGAGATGTGATATCTCAATGCTTATACCAAACCTGAGACCCTTCCTATAGCATGAGATGTTATATCCAACTCCTTCCCTTTCCAAACCTGAGAGCATATCTATAGCATGAGATGGGATATCCAACTCCTTCCCATTCCAATCCTGAGACACTTCCGATAGCAGAGATGTGATATCTCAATGCTTATACCAAACCTGAGACCCTTCCTATAACATGAGATGTGATATCCAACTCCTTCCCGTTCCAAACCTGAGACCCTTCCTTTAGCATGAGATGTGATATCCAGCTCCTTCCCATTCCAATCCTGAGACACTTCCGATAGCATAAGATGTGATATCTCAATGCTTCTAATATCAAAACTGAGACCATCCCTATAGCATGATATGTGATATCTAAGTCCTTCCCATTCCAATCCTAAGACCCTTCCTATAGCAGGAGATGTGATATCTCAATGCTTCTACCAAACCTGAGACCCTTCCTATAGCATGAGATGTGATATCCAAATCCTTCCCATTCCAATCCTGAGACCCTTCCTATAGCATGAGATGTGATATCTCAATGCTTATACCAAACCAGAGACCCGTCCTATAACATGAGATGGGCTATCCAACTCCTTCCCATTCCAATCCTGAGCCACTTCCGATAGCAGAGATGTGATATCTCAATGCTTATACCAAACCTGAGACCCTTCCTATAACATGAGATGTGATATCCAACTCATTCCCGTTCCAAACCTGAGACACTTCCTATAGCATATGAGATATCCAACTCCTTCCCATTCCAAACATGAGACCCTTCCTATAGCAAGAATGTAATATCCAACTCCTACCCATTCCAATCCTGAGACCATTCCTATAGCATGAGATGTGATATATCAATGCTTCTAATACCAAACCTGAGATCCTTCCTATGACATGAAATGTGATATCCAAATCCTTCCCATTCCAAACCTGAGACCCTTCCTACAGCATGCGATGTGATATTTCAATGCTTCTAATATCAAACCTGAGACCCGTCCTATAACATGAGATGGGATATCCAACTCCTTCCCGTTCCAAACCTGAGACCCTTACTATAGCATGAGATGTGATATCCAAATCCTTCCCATTCCAATCCTGAGACCCGTCCTATAACATGAGATGTGATATCCAAATCCTTCCCCTTCCAAACCTTAGACCCTTCCTTTATCATGAGATGTGATTTCCAACTCCTTCCCATTCCAATCCTGACACCCTTCCGATATCATGAGATTTGTTATCTCAATGCTTCTAATATCAAACTTGAGACCCTCCCTATAGCATGAGATCTAACATCAAAGTCCTTCCCATTCCAATCCTGAGACCCTTCCTATAGCATGAGATGTGATATCTCAATGCTTCTAATACCAAACCTGAGACCCTTCCTATAACATGAGATGGGATATCCAACTCCTTCCCATTCCAATCCTGAGACCCTTCCGATAGCAGAGATGTGATATCTCAATGCTTATACCAAACCTGAGACCCTTGCTATGGCCTGAGATGTCATATACAACTCCTTCCCATTCCAATCCTGAGACCCTTCCTATAGCATGAGATGTGATATCTCAATGCTTATACCAAACCTGAGACCCTTCCTATAGCATGAGATGTGATATCCAACTCCTTCCCATTCCAATCCTGAGACCCTTAACATAGCATGAGATGTGATGTCTCAATGCTTCTAATACCAAACCTGAGATCCTTCCTATAACATGAGATGTGATATCCAACTCCTTCCCATTCCAATCCTGAGACCCTTCCTATAGCATGAGAAGTGATATCTCCATGCGTATACCAAACCTGAGACCCTTCCTATAGCATGAGATGTGATATCCAACTCCTTCCCATTCCAATCCTGAGACCCTTCCTATAGCATGAGAAGTGATATCTCCATGCGTATACCAAACCTGAGACCCTTCCTATAGCATGAGATGTGATATCCAAATCCTTCCCATTCCAATCCTGAGACCCTTCCTATAGCATGAGATGTGATATCTCAATGCTTATACCAAACCAGAGACCCGTCCTATAACATGAGATGGGCTATCCAACTCCTTCCCATTCCAATCCTGAGCCACTTCCGATAGCAGAGATGTGATATCTCAATGCTTATACCAAACCTGAGACCCTTCCTATAACATGAGATGTGATATCCAACTCATTCCCGTTCCAAACCTGAGACACTTCCTATAGCATATGAGATATCCAACTCCTTCCCATTCCAAACATGAGACCCTTCCTATAGCAAGAATGTAATATCCAACTCCTACCCATTCCAATCCTGAGACCATTCCTATAGCATGAGATGTGATATATCAATGCTTCTAATACCAAACCTGAGATCCTTCCTATGACATGAAATGTGATATCCAAATCCTTCCCATTCCAAACCTGAGACCCTTCCTACAGCATGCGATGTGATATTTCAATGCTTCTAATATCAAACCTGAGACCCGTCCTATAACATGAGATGGGATATCCAACTCCTTCCCGTTCCAAACCTGAGACCCTTACTATAGCATGAGATGTGATATCCAAATCCTTCCCATTCCAATCCTGAGACCCTTCCTATAGCATGAGATGTGATATCTCAATGCTTATACCAAACCAGAGACCCGTCTTATAACATGAGATGGGCTATCCAACTCCTTCCCATTCCAATCCTGAGCCACTTCCGATAGCAGAGATGTGATATCTCAATGCTTATACCAAACCTGAGACCCTTCCTATAGCATGAGATGTGATATCCAACTCCTTCCCTTTCCAAACCTGAGAGCATATCTATAGCATGAGATGGGATATCCAACTCCTTCCCATTCCAATCCTGAGACAATTCCGATAGCAGAGATGTGATATCTCAATGCTTATACCAAACCAGAGACCCGTCTTATAACATGAGATGGGCTATCCAACTCCTTCCCATTCCAATCCTGAGCCACTTCCGATAGCAGAGATGTGATATCTCAATGCTTATACCAAACCTGAGACCCTTCCTATAGCATGAGATGTTATATCCAACTCCTTCCCTTTCCAAACCTGAGAGCATATCTATAGCATGAGATGGGATATCCAACTCCTTCCCATTCCAATCCTGAGACACTTCCGATAGCAGAGATGTGATATCTCAATGCTTATACCAAACCTGAGACCCTTCCTATAACATGAGATGTGATATCCAACTCCTTCCCGTTCCAAACCTGAGACCCTTCCTTTAGCATGAGATGTGATATCCAGCTCCTTCCCATTCCAATCCTGAGACACTTCCGATAGCATAAGATGTGATATCTCAATGCTTCTAATATCAAAACTGAGACCATCCCTATAGCATGATATGTGATATCTAAGTCCTTCCCATTCCAATCCTAAGACCCTTCCTATAGCAGGAGATGTGATATCTCAATGCTTCTACCAAACCTGAGACCCTTCCTATAGCATGAGATGTGATATCCAAATCCTTCCCATTCCAATCCTGAGACCCTTCCTATAGCATGAGATGTGATATCTCAATGCTTATACCAAACCAGAGACCCGTCCTATAACATGAGATGGGCTATCCAACTCCTTCCCATTCCAATCCTGAGCCACTTCCGATAGCAGAGATGTGATATCTCAATGCTTATACCAAACCTGAGACCCTTCCTATAACATGAGATGTGATATCCAACTCATTCCCGTTCCAAACCTGAGACACTTCCTATAGCATATGAGATATCCAACTCCTTCCCATTCCAAACATGAGACCCTTCCTATAGCAAGAATGTAATATCCAACTCCTACCCATTCCAATCCTGAGACCATTCCTATAGCATGAGATGTGATATATCAATGCTTCTAATACCAAACCTGAGATCCTTCCTATGACATGAAATGTGATATCCAAATCCTTCCCATTCCAAACCTGAGACCCTTCCTACAGCATGCGATGTGATATTTCAATGCTTCTAATATCAAACCTGAGACCCGTCCTATAACATGAGATGGGATATCCAACTCCTTCCCGTTCCAAACCTGAGACCCTTACTATAGCATGAGATGTGATATCCAAATCCTTCCCATTCCAATCCTGAGACCCGTCCTATAACATGAGATGTGATATCCAAATCCTTCCCCTTCCAAACCTTAGACCCTTCCTTTATCATGAGATGTGATTTCCAACTCCTTCCCATTCCAATCCTGACACCCTTCCGATATCATGAGATTTGTTATCTCAATGCTTCTAATATCAAACTTGAGACCCTCCCTATAGCATGAGATCTAACATCAAAGTCCTTCCCATTCCAATCCTGAGACCCTTCCTATAGCATGAGATGTGATATCTCAATGCTTCTAATACCAAACCTGAGACCCTTCCTATAACATGAGATGGGATATCCAACTCCTTCCCATTCCAATCCTGAGACCCTTCCGATAGCAGAGATGTGATATCTCAATGCTTATACCAAACCTGAGACCCTTGCTATGGCCTGAGATGTCATATACAACTCCTTCCCATTCCAATCCTGAGACCCTTCCTATAGCATGAGATGTGATATCTCAATGCTTATACCAAACCTGAGACCCTTCCTATAGCATGAGATGTGATATCCAACTCCTTCCCATTCCAATCCTGAGACCCTTAACATAGCATGAGATGTGATGTCTCAATGCTTCTAATACCAAACCTGAGATCCTTCCTATAACATGAGATGTGATATCCAACTCCTTCCCATTCCAATCCTGAGACCCTTCCTATAGCATGAGAAGTGATATCTCCATGCGTATACCAAACCTGAGACCCTTCCTATAGCATGAGATGTAATATCCAACTCCTTCCCATTCCAATCCTGAGACCCTTCCTATAGCATGAGAAGTGATATCTCCATGCGTATACCAAACCTGAGACCCTTCCTATAGCATGAGATGTGATATCCAAATCCTTCCCATTCCAATCCTGAGACCCTTCCTATAGCATGAGATGTGATATCTCAATGCTTATACCAAACCAGAGACCCGTCCTATAACATGAGATGGGATATCCAACTCCTTCCCATTCCAATCCTGAGCCACTTCCGATAGCAGAGATGTGATATCTCAATGCTTATACCAAACCTGAGACCCTTCCTATAACATGAGATGTGATATCCAACTCATTCCCGTTCCAAACCTGAGACACTTCCTATAGCATATGAGATATCCAACTCCTTCCCATTCCAAACATGAGACCCTTCCTATAGCAAGAATGTAATATCCAACTCCTACCCATTCCAATCCTGAGACCATTCCTATAGCATGAGATGTGATATATCAATGCTTCTAATACCAAACCTGAGACCCTTCCTATAACATGAGATGGGATATCCAACTCCTTCCCATTCCAATCCTGAGACCCTTCCGATAGCAGAGATGTGATATCTCAATGCTTATACCAAACCTGAGACCCTTGCTATGGCCTGAGATGTCATATACAACTCCTTCCCATTCCAATCCTGAGACCCTTCCTATAGCATGAGATGTGATATCTCAATGCTTATACCAAACCTGAGACCCTTCCTATAGCATGAGATGTGATATCCAACTCCTTCCCATTCCAATCCTGAGACCCTTAACATAGCATGATATGTGATGTCTCAATGCTTCTAATACCAAACCTGAGATCCTTCCTATAACATGATATGTGATATCCAACTCCTTCCCATTCCAATCCTGAGACCCTTCCTATAGCATGAGAAGTGATATCTCCATGCGTATACCAAACCTGAGACCCTTCCTATAGCATGAGATGTAATATCCAACTCCTTCCCATTCCAATCCTGAGACCCTTCCTATAGCATGAGAAGTGATATCTCCATGCGTATACCAAACCTGAGACCCTTCCTATAGCATGAGATGTGATATCCAAATCCTTCCCATTCCAATCCTGAGACCCTTCCTATAGCATGAGATGTGATATCTCAATGCTTATACCAAACCAGAGACCCGTCCTATAACATGAGATGGGCTATCCAACTCCTTCCCATTCCAATCCTGAGCCACTTCCGATAGCAGAGATGTGATATCTCAATGCTTATACCAAACCTGAGACCCTTCCTATAACATGAGATGTGATATCCAACTCATTCCCGTTCCAAACCTGAGACACTTCCTATAGCATATGAGATATCCAACTCCTTCCGATTCCAAACATGAGACCCTTCCTATAGCAAGAATGTAATATCCAACTCCTACCCATTCCAATCCTGAGACCATTCCTATAGCATGAGATGTGATATATCAATGCTTCTAATACCAAACCTGAGATCCTTCCTATGACATGAAATGTGATATCCAAATCCTTCCCATTCCAAACCTGAGACCCTTCCTACAGCATGCGATGTGATATTTCAATGCTTCTAATATCAAACCTGAGACCCGTCCTATAACATGAGATGGGATATCCAACTCCTTCCCGTTCCAAACCTGAGACCCTTACTATAGCATGAGATGTGATATCCAAATCCTTCCCATTCCAATCCTGAGACCCTTCCTATAGCATGAGATGTGATATCTCAATGCTTATACCAAACCAGAGACCCGTCTTATAACATGAGATGGGCTATCCAACTCCTTCCCATTCCAATCCTGAGCCACTTCCGATAGCAGAGATGTGATATCTCAATGCTTATACCAAACCTGAGACCCTTCCTATAGCATGAGATGTGATATCCAACTCCTTCCCTTTCCAAACCTGAGAGCATATCTATAGCATGAGATGGGATATCCAACTCCTTCCCATTCCAATCCTGAGACACTTCCGATAGCAGAGATGTGATATCTCAATGCTTATACCAAACCTGAGACCCTTCCTATAACATGAGATGTGATATCCAACTCCTTCCCGTTCCAAACCTGAGACCCTTCCTTTAGCATGAGATGTGATATCCAGCTCCTTCCCATTCCAATCCTGAGACACTTCCGATAGCATAAGATGTGATATCTCAATGCTTCTAATATCAAAACTGAGACCATCCCTATAGCATATGTGATATCTAAGTCCTTCCCATTCCAATCCTAAAACCCTTCCTATAGCAGGAGATGTGATATCTCAATGCTTCTACCAAACCTGAGACCCTTCCTTTAGCATGAGATGTGATATCCAAATCCTTCCCATTCCAATCCTGAGACCCTTCCTATAGCATGAGATGTGATATCTCAATGCTTATACTAAACCAGAGACCCGTCCTATAACATGAGATGGGCTATCCAACTCCTTCCCATTCCAATCCTGAGCCACTTCCGATAGCAGAGATGTGATATCTCAATGCTTATACCAAACCTGAGACCCTTCCTATAACATGAGATGTGATATCCAACTCATTCCCGTTCCAAACCTGAGACACTTCCTATAGCATATGAGATATCCAACTCCTTCCCATTGCAAACATGAGTCCCTTCCTATAGCAAGAATGTAATATCCAACTCCTACCCATTCCAATCCTGAGACCATTCCTATAGCATGAGATGTGATATATCAATGCTTCTAATACCAAACCTGAGATCCTTCCTATGACATGAAATGTGATATCCAAATCCTTCCCATTCCAAACCTGAGACCCTTCCTACAGCATGCGATGTGATATTTCAATGCTTCTAATATCAAACCTGAGACCCGTCCTATAACATGAGATGGGATATCCAACTCCTTCCCGTTCCAAACCTAAGACCCTTACTATAGCATGAGATGTGATATCCAAATCCTTCCCATTCCAATCCTGAGACCCTTCCTATAGCATGAGATGTGATATCTCAATGCTTATACCAAACCAGAGACCCGTCTTATAACATGAGATGGGCTATCCAACTCCTTCCCATTCCAATCCTGAGCCACTTCCGATAGCAGAGATGTGATATCTCAATGCTTATACCAAACCTGAGACCCTTCCTATAGCATGAGATGTGATATCCAACTCCTTCCCTTTCCAAACCTGAGAGCATATCTATAGCATGAGATGGGATATCCAACTCCTTCCCATTCCAATCCTGAGACACTTCCGATAGCAGAGATGTGATATCTCAATGCTTATACCAAACCAGAGACCCGTCTTATAACATGAGATGGGCTATCCAACTCCTTCCCATTCCAATCCTGAGCCACTTCCGATAGCAGAGATGTGATATCTCAATGCTTATACCAAACCTGAGACCCTTCCTATAGCATGAGATGTGATATCCAACTCCTTCCCTTTCCAAACCTGAGAGCATATCTATAGCATGAGATGGGATATCCAACTCCTTCCCATTCCAATCCTGAGACACTTCCGATAGCAGAGATGTGATATCTCAATGCTTATACCAAACCTGAGACCCTTCCTATAACATGAGATGTGATATCCAACTCCTTCCCGTTCCAAACCTGAGACCCTTCCTTTAGCATGAGATGTGATATCCAGCTCCTTCCCATTCCAATCCTGAGACACTTCCGATAGCATAAGATGTGATATCTCAATGCTTCTAATATCAAAACTGAGACCATCCCTATAGCATGATATGTGATATCTAAGTCCTTCCCATTCCAATCCTAAGACCCTTCCTATAGCAGGAGATGTGATATCTCAATGCTTCTACCAAACCTGAGACCCTTCCTATAGCATGAGATGTGATATCCAAATCCTTCCCATTCCAATCCTGAGACCCTTCCTATAGCATGAGATGTGATATCTCAATGCTTATACCAAACCAGAGACCCGTCCTATAACATGAGATGGGCTATCCAACTCCTTCCCATTCCAATCCTGAGCCACTTCCGATAGCAGAGATGTGATATCTCAATGCTTATACCAAACCTGAGACCCTTCCTATAACATGAGATGTGATATCCAACTCATTCCCGTTCCAAACCTGAGACACTTCCTATAGCATATGAGATATCCAACTCCTTACCATTCCAAACATGAGACCCTTCCTATAGCAAGAATGTAATATCCAACTCCTACCCATTCCAATCCTGAGACCATTCCTATAGCATGAGATGTGATATATCAATGCTTCTAATACCAAACCTGAGATCCTTCCTATGACATGAAATGTGATATCCAAATCCTTCCCATTCCAAACCTGAGACCCTTCCTACAGCATGCGATGTGATATTTCAATGCTTCTAATATCAAACCTGAGACCCATCCTAAAACATGAGATGGGATATCCAACTCCTTCCCGTTCCAAACCTGAGACCCTTACTATAGCATGAGATGTGATATCCAAATCCTTCCCATTCCAATCCTGAGACCCTTCCTATAGCATGAGATGTGATATCTCAATGCTTATACCAAACCAGAGACCCGTCTTTTAACATGAGATGGGCTATCCAACTCCTTCCCATTCCAATCCTGAGCCACTTCCGATAGCAGAGATGTGATATCTCAATGCTTATACCAAACCTGAGACCCTTCCTATAGCATGAGATGTGATATCCAACTCCTTCCCTTTCCAAACCTGAGAGCATATCTATAGCATGAGATGGGATATCCAACTCCTTCCCATTCCAATCCTGAGACACTTCCGATAGCAGAGATGTGATATCTCAATGCTTATACCAAACCTGAGACCCTTCCTATAACATGAGATGTGATATCCAACTCCTTCCCGTTCCAAACCTGAGACCCTTCCTTTAGCATGAGATGTGATATCCAGCTCCTTCCCATTCCAATCCTGAGACACTTCCGATAGCATAAGATGTGATATCTCAATGCTTCTAATATCAAAACTGAGACCATCCCTATAGCATGATATGTGATATCTAAGTCCTTCCCATTCCAATCCTAAGACCCTTCCTATAGCAGGAGATGTGATATCTCAATGCTTCTACCAAACCTGAGACCCTTCCTTTAGCATGAGATGTGATATCCAACTCCTTCCCATTACAGTCCTGAGACCCTTCCTATAGCATGAGATATGATATCTCAATACTTCTAATACCAAACCTGAGATCCTTCTGCTAACATAAGATGTGATATCCAAATCCTTCCCCTTCCAAACCTGAGACCCTCCCTTTAGCATGAGATGTGATATCCAACTCCTTCCCATTCCAATCCTGAGACCCTTCTGATAGCATGAGATGTGATATCTCAATGCTTCTAATACCAAACCTGAGACCCTTCCTATAACATGAGATGTGATATCCAACTCCTTCCCGTTCCAAACCTGAGACTGTTAAGACGGATTTCTGAACTCTGTCCTGGTGGCGCAGAAGTTCAGAAGGCCAACCTAATTACTTGGAACAGGGTAACCTCTGGACAAGCCAGACCAATCAAGGTAGCGATCGCGGCGGTCAAGACTAGGTCTCAAGAGGGGTGAGGGTGACTGAAAGCCCGCAATGAGCACACAAAGCAAGCGCGCGTACAAACTACTCCAAACAGTTGTTTATATCAAAAATAGATACACATTTATTATAAGGCCTTGAAACTAATAACCACAGTAAAAGCAGCGGTATACAACGATATTAAACCAACACATACACTATCCACCCAATATATATACAGAATACACAGTTTCACAGCATTAGCAGCACGAAATATGTTATCCACCTGCAGGGGAAGGAAAACAGGCAGTGCGAACCAATGCGTGTGATATGTCCGCCTTCTGAGGCCCCTAACTAGATGGTAGTCCAATCCCTACGAAGAGTGGAGCCTAGCGCTCAAAAGTACCTGCACACGCCGGTGCCAATGGGCAGAAGGTGAAGCTCTTCGGAGGACGTTGAACAGCTCTGTAGGGAGCTCTAATGAAGGAGAACACGGTCCGCGACTCTAGCGCAGCCTCCACTGTGAGGCAGAAGCAGGGCGCGAGTACGGACAAGGGGTGCTGTATTCACAGCGGGGAAAAGCAAAGGGCACTGCAGGAGGGCGACCAGATCCTAGCTAATCTACTCACCGGTCCCCGAAGCAAGCAGGCCCGAGCTTCTCCTCGATAGATGCAGCTTCTGGCAGGTTCTGAAGAGCAGGGAACGTCTCGTCGTCGTGCAGAGTAAAAAGACGTCCCGATCGAAGAAACAAGCACAGTTTTGTCGCCACAGCAGGGCAACGGAACGGCCGGGTGTATTCAAGCCAAACGAGCACTGCTCACCTCTAGCTTAGGGTTGCTAAGCAAACGAAGCGTGTGAGCGTGCCCCGGACTCAGAATACCACCCAACCTGTCGGCGATTACAGAGCAGGACTCCTTAGTAAGCTGGTCAGTCAACTGGATGGCCCAGAGACACTTCCGAAGGCTTACGGCAGGAGTTGATGAAGGTGCCGGGAATAGCTGGTCCTGCTATTCCAATAGGTCGAAGCGCCAGTACAGGCCTTCTTGTTCGATCTTAGGTGGAAAGGGCTTCACCGGACGACAGCAATGAGGAGCAGAAGTTCTTCAGGGGGTCACCAGCGATTCCTCGGTCCAGCCTCGTGTTCGCAGGATACTTGGCTCCTGTATCCCTGGGTTCGTAAGAACTCAGGAGATCGACATGGTAGTGGTGTTTCCAGCTCCCTCTTATCCACGGTTCCCTTCGCGCCAAAACGGAGGGGAGCCAATGGGAGATCCGCTCATCAACACACATACCATACGTGGACCAATCACGGACCACAGTGGTCCCAGGCATTCACACCACCCTAGACTCTCTGGCACCCAGGATGTGTATTGGGACCAGACAGCCCAGCCCACATCCTGGGGGCACTCAAATGACATGTAGAAGCCCGCGAAAGCAACCGTGTTTCGCGGGAAACTACATGCCCAAATAAGGAAGGCCCCGGGTCGCCTGACCCGGGGGAAGGTAAAGGGAGCAAGACGGACAGTGGACGAGACAAAGGAGCCTCGTGGTCCGGCCATTTTGGGTAGCCGGGCCACCCTTTTGTGTTCGCGGCAAAAAGGTGCTCAGAACGGCAAAAGGAGCTCAAAATAAACCAAATGATCGCTGCCACCAGCCCAGTCCCTGAATGACTTGCACCGATCCAAAAACCATCCTATAAGAGTGTCTAGGGTCTGTAGAAGGCTAGAGACCCAAGAGAGCTGTAACTTAGCTTACAGTGCCCTCTTGTGTCGTGTTGCACTAAAATGGCGACACGATAAAAGAAACTACGGGAAACAGCGTTCCCCGGTACTGACTGTCTTAAGGGCATGTCAGTTTCCCCGTAAGAAAGGAGCGAAAGCCCAGAGGAGTACGGCAGAAGGCTGCACTTCTCTGGCAAAGTCAAGAAAACAGGTTGAAAACAATAGCAAAAGTTTAGGGGTTGCCACATGGAAGGAAAGTTCCCTACAATAACGAATCTTTCCTAACACTCGCCCCTCCCAGACTATGGACAGGGGGAACTAATCCACCCCTGGATGAGTCTCTTGTTCAGGTCGGTAAAACATTCTGGACAACCCATCAGCATTGCTATGTTGGACACCTGGCCTATGCTCAATAGTGAAGTCGAAGCCTTGTAGACTTATGGACCACCTAAGCAACTTTGGATTCTCCCCCTTCATGTTCATTAGCCACTTTAACGGCTTATGGTCAGTCTGCACAGTGAAGTGGGTCCCATAGAGGTAGGGCCGCAGCTTCCTTAGGGCCCACACAACAGAGAAACATTCTTTCTCTACCGTGGACCATCTGAGCTCTCTGTCCTTAAGCTGGCGACTAATAAAACCGATAGGGTGTTCCTTACCCTTCTCATCTACTTGTGATAGTACAGCTCCTATCCCAGTGTCAGAGGCATCCGTCTGCACGATAAAAGGTCTTTGATAATCAGGGGCCCTGAGCACAGGGGCCTGGCACAAGGAGTCTTTCAAGCCATTGAAGGCCTTCTCACACTCGTCAGTCCAAGTTACCTTCTTGGGTTTCTTCGGAGTTGTGAGGGCAGTCAGAGGAGCAGCTATGGTGCCATAGTCTGCCATAAAATTGCGGTAATAACCCGTGAGTCCTAAGAAGGCTCTCACTTGGGTTTGTGTAGTGGGGGTAGGCCAGTCTTGTACTGCTTGTACTTTACTGGGGAGAGGCTGTATCCTTCCTCCACCTACTTCATGCCCAAGGTAAACCACTGAGCCTTGTCCAATCTGGCATTTACTCGCCTTTATGGTCAAGTGGGCTTTCTGAAGAGCCTGGAGCACAATCCCGAGGTGTTTCACATGGTCTTCCCAGGTGGCACTGAAAACTGCTATATCGTCCAGATATGCAAGACAGAATTCGTCCAACCCATTCAATACATGATTCACAAGCCTCTGGAAAGTGGCAGGTGCATTCTTCAATCCGAACGGCATTACCCGGAATTGGTAAAGCCCGTCGGGAGTTGAAAATGCTGTCTTCTCCTTGGCATGTTCTGCTAAAGCTATTTGCCAATAGCCCGCAGTCAGGTCAAACGTGCTGAGGTACTTGGAGGCACCCAAGGTATCCACCAGCTCGTCAGTTCGAGGCAAGGGGTGAGCGTCTGTCTTGGTGACAGCATTCAGAGCCCTGTAATCCACGCAGAACCTCAATTCAGAGGTGCCTGCCTTTGGAACCAATACCACAGGACTGGACCAAGGACTACTAGAGGGTTCAATCACCCCAAGGTCTAACATCTTGTTGACCTCGGTCTTAATATAAGACCGTACTTTATCCGACATCCTGTATCCCCTACTTTTGGTAGGTACACTGTCTCCTGTGTCAATGTTATGTTTGCACCAAGGTGTCAAACCAGGCGACTGTGAAAACAGGGGGGAAAACTGCCTAAGCAAACTTTTCACCTCAGCCTGCTGATCAGAAGTCAGGTGAGGGGCCACTCGGACACCCTCAACGGAGCTATCTGAAGGACCGCTTTGGAACAGGTCGGGAAGAGGTTCTGACTCCTCTTCCTCAACGTCTGACGCCAGTAGCAGTGCTGCGATTTCGACTCTTGGGACGAAAGCCTTCAGCCTATTTACGTGGAACACTTTTGGAGCCTGTCCAGGCCTTCCAAGGTCCACTAAATAGTTCACCTCACCCAGGGGCTCCACCACTGTGTAAGGGCCTGACCATTTGTCCTGTAAAGCGCGAGGCCTTATAGGGTTCATGATCAGGACTTGCTGACCAGGGGTAAAGTGAATTAAGGAAGCTTTCTGGTCGTACCAATGTTTCACCAGCGCTTGTCCTGCCTTCAACTTTTCACTAGCCAAGCCCATCAGGAGTACCATCCGTTTTCTGAGCCCTAGCACATAGTCAACTACATTGGTAGTAACAGGGGGAGTGGGCATCTCCCATCCCTCTTTGACGATGGCTAAGGGTCCCCGTACGGGATGACCGAACAGAAGTTCGAAGGGGCTGAAGCCAACACCCTCCTGTGGTACCTCTCTGTAGGCAAACAGCAAGCATGGTAAAAGAAGATCCCATTTTCTTCTCTGGGGCTCCTCCAGAGCCCCAATCATGCTCTTTAGCGTTCTGTTGAAACGCTCCACCAGACCATTGGTCTGGGGGTGGTATGCAGAAGAGAACTTGTAGGTGACCCCACATTCTTTCCACATAGCCTGCATATACTTCGACATAAAGTTGCTGCCACGATCTGACACAACTTCTTTAGGGAAGCCAACCCTAGTAAATATGCCGAGTAAAGCTTTTGCAACTGACTTGGCAGTTACAGTCTTTAATGGGATGGCCTCAGGATACCTGGTTGCATGGTCGACCAGCACCAGGATAAACCTATTGCCTGAGGATGTTTGCGGGTCAAGGGAACCAACGATGTCGATCCCTACCCTTTCAAATGGTACCCCCACAACTGGGAGCGGTACCAACGGAGCTTGGATTGTCGCGCCAACCTTACCAGACAACTGGCAGGAGGCACAACTCCTGCAGTGACTTTCTACTTGCACCCCCATCTTGGGCCAGTAGAAGTGCATAGATAACCTTTGCTTGGTCCTCTTCATTCCAAGGTGACCAGCAAGGGGAACTTCATGCGCCAACTGCAGGAGGAAGGGTCTAACAGCAAGGGGAACCACCAACCTCCTATGGTCTCCTTCTGTAGACTCTGTGGGCTCACTATACAGGAGTCCACCTTCCCAATAAATCCGATGCTTCCCAGGAGGTTCACCCTCAAGCTGGGAGCAGGCCTGTCTCCTTAGGCCTTCCAGAGATGGGCACTCACGTTGGCCCTTACTGAAGTCGTCCCTATCAGGACCTCCTTCAACTAACAAGTCTTTTAGTTCAGGATGGTCGTTGGGGTCGAACACTTCAGGCATCGCCACCTCCTCGTCAGGCTCGGGCGATTGACCAACTCCCTCCACCGCAGTGGTAGGCGAGCTCGGGGGAATATTCTCTTTCCCCCGTCGGGACTTGTTGACTCCTTTCGCCTTGGGTTTCCCCTTCGGCTGGGGCGGCGTATTGGACTTGGCCAATGCTGCCCGTGCTTGAGACCGTGTGTAGGGTCTTTCGGCAGTGTCTCCTACGAGCCCTAGAGCTCTGAGATCATTGCCCAACAAGACCTTTCCCGGGACGTTTCTCTGAATGCTCACTGGAATCCTAACTGCTGTACCATTTAAAGTTAGATTAACAGGGATCACGGGAAACATACGGAGGGGGCCGTCAGCCAACTTAGTGGGCATCAGAGGAGCTCTGGCAACTTCCTCTGAGTCTACCAAGGTAGAATCCACTACAGTTCGACTGCACCCACTATCCCTAAGAGCTGGAGTATCCACTCCATTGATCAGCACACTGTCTTTAAAGTAGTGCTTGGTATTATCCGGAATCCTAGCATACGCCTCTGCGACTTTAGGCTCCCAGGAACCCAGGGACACTAAAACTACCTCAGCCTCGATCCCGCTGGGAAACGAGTCTGAGGAGAAGGATGCTCCTGTAATCTCTTCTTCCTCGTAGGAGGAGAAGGCCAGATTAGCGGAGTGGACCCCCAAAGGTCTAACCTTACAACGGGGATCCCCCTTCACATGGTCAGTTGCTCCACAAGAAAAACAAGCCCCATTGGGTCTGTTTACGTAGGGAGGCTTATTATAACCAGAGTTCTGTTTCGGAGGCGAACCTCCACTACCCTGTGAGTTCTCGGATGGCTTACCCTTATTTTTCTTTTTGTGGCCCTTATGGGAAGAAGATTTAGCAGATTCCCCACCCTCCATATCTTTGGACTTTTTCCCTTCCTCCTGCTTACCAGGATGAGTTTTGTCCTTATGGGACACTCGATGTGACACCCATAAGTCTGCTGCAATGGCCAGCTTCTTAGGATCTATCTCCTTCGAATCGGCCAAATGCTGCTTAAGCTCCGGGGAAGAAGAAGCAAAAATGTGTTCCAGCATGACCAGATTGATCATGCCTTCGAAGGTAGAAACCTTATAACCTTCAACCCAGCCAGTCAAGTTTTTCAGGGACTCAGCTACATACGACACCCAAGTACCACCTTCCTTTTTCTTATACTCTCTAAACCTTTTCAAATATTGGGTCGGAGTCTTCCCAAACTTTAAAATGAGAGTCTGCTTCAACATTGCAAAATCAGCGCGCTCAGCCTTCGACATTTCCATAATGGCACTGCAACCAGAATGGGGCAGTCTGCTGAGTAACCATGCAATCTTATCCGCATTATCAACCTCTTGAACCTCGCATGCATACTCAAACGCATTTAACCAGTCCATAATGTCATTTCGTTCCTCATACACACTGAGCAGATCTTTTGGAAACCGTGGATGAGAGGAAGCCCCAGAACCATGTCCAGGACCCTTGGACCCATTTGCGAACTGAAGCTTGGCCAGTTCCAACTGGTGATCCCTGTCTTTTTGTTTTTCTGCCTGGTCGATTTTCAGTTTGGCTATGCTGAATTCAAGCTCCTGCTGCCTAAACCGCAGCTCTTGCTTCTTGAATTCAAGCATAGCCTCCCCATCAACACTGGCAGAGGAAACGTTAGACATTACATCCTCCCTGTCCTCGTGGTCGTGATGGATCAGTGCAGCGGCAGAACCGTCGGTTCTGCCAGTGAGAGCAGCCCCACCACCTTCTGCACTGTCCTCGGAAGTTATAGCGTCAAGCTGCGCTTCTTGCCACGCCACGATTCTCTGGATCATTTCCAATTTAGTGCCTTGAGAGGAAACCCCTCTCTCCGCACACATCTTCTTCAATGTTTCAGATTTCGAAGCATTTAAGGTTAATAAAGTATTCGTTTCCATACTGTTGATAGGACTATGGCCTTTTTAACGTTATATTCAATACTTTACTGCGTGTCCTGGTTGGAATAACCTGAAAACGCCCTAGCTCGTGCGCAACACTGGATACCTTCAGTCGTATCCCACCGCTGTACACCAATTTGTTAAGACGGATTTCTGAACTCTGTCCTGGTGGCGCAGAAGTTCAGAAGGCCAACCTAATTACTTGGAACAGGGTAACCTCTGGACAAGCCAGACCAATCAAGGTAGCGATCGCGGCGGTCAAGACTAGGTCTCAAGAGGGGTGAGGGTGACTGAAAGCCCGCAATGAGCACACAAAGCAAGCGCGCGTACAAACTACTCCAAACAGTTGTTTATATCAAAAATAGATACACATTTATTATAAGGCCTTGAAACTAATAACCACAGTAAAAGCAGCGGTATACAACGATATTAAACCAACACATACACTATCCACCCAATATATATACAGAATACACAGTTTCACAGCATTAGCAGCACGAAATATGTTATCCACCTGCAGGGGAAGGAAAACAGGCAGTGCGAACCAATGCGTGTGATATGTCCGCCTTCTGAGGCCCCTAACTAGATGGTAGTCCAATCCCTACGAAGAGTGGAGCCTAGCGCTCAAAAGTACCTGCACACGCCGGTGCCAATGGGCAGAAGGTGAAGCTCTTCGGAGGACGTTGAACAGCTCTGTAGGGAGCTCTAATGAAGGAGAACACGGTCCGCGACTCTAGCGCAGCCTCCACTGTGAGGCAGAAGCAGGGCGCGAGTACGGACAAGGGGTGCTGTATTCACAGCGGGGAAAAGCAAAGGGCACTGCAGGAGGGCGACCAGATCCTAGCTAATCTACTCACCGGTCCCCGAAGCAAGCAGGCCCGAGCTTCTCCTCGATAGATGCAGCTTCTGGCAGGTTCTGAAGAGCAGGGAACGTCTCGTCGTCGTGCAGAGTAAAAAGACGTCCCGATCGAAGAAACAAGCACAGTTTTGTCGCCACAGCAGGGCAACGGAACGGCCGGGTGTATTCAAGCCAAACGAGCACTGCTCACCTCTAGCTTAGGGTTGCTAAGCAAACGAAGCGTGTGAGCGTGCCCCGGACTCAGAATACCACCCAACCTGTCGGCGATTACAGAGCAGGACTCCTTAGTAAGCTGGTCAGTCAACTGGATGGCCCAGAGACACTTCCGAAGGCTTACGGCAGGAGTTGATGAAGGTGCCGGGAATAGCTGGTCCTGCTATTCCAATAGGTCGAAGCGCCAGTACAGGCCTTCTTGTTCGATCTTAGGTGGAAAGGGCTTCACCGGACGACAGCAATGAGGAGCAGAAGTTCTTCAGGGGGTCACCAGCGATTCCTCGGTCCAGCCTCGTGTTCGCAGGATACTTGGCTCCTGTATCCCTGGGTTCGTAAGAACTCAGGAGATCGACATGGTAGTGGTGTTTCCAGCTCCCTCTTATCCACGGTTCCCTTCGCGCCAAAACGGAGGGGAGCCAATGGGAGATCCGCTCATCAACACACATACCATACGTGGACCAATCACGGACCACAGTGGTCCCAGGCATTCACACCACCCTAGACTCTCTGGCACCCAGGATGTGTATTGGGACCAGACAGCCCAGCCCACATCCTGGGGGCACTCAAATGACATGTAGAAGCCCGCGAAAGCAACCGTGTTTCGCGGGAAACTACATGCCCAAATAAGGAAGGCCCCGGGTCGCCTGACCCGGGGGAAGGTAAAGGGAGCAAGACGGACAGTGGACGAGACAAAGGAGCCTCGTGGTCCGGCCATTTTGGGTAGCCGGGCCACCCTTTTGTGTTCGCGGCAAAAAGGTGCTCAGAACGGCAAAAGGAGCTCAAAATAAACCAAATGATCGCTGCCACCAGCCCAGTCCCTGAATGACTTGCACCGATCCAAAAACCATCCTATAAGAGTGTCTAGGGTCTGTAGAAGGCTAGAGACCCAAGAGAGCTGTAACTTAGCTTACAGTGCCCTCTTGTGTCGTGTTGCACTAAAATGGCGACACGATAAAAGAAACTACGGGAAACAGCGTTCCCCGGTACTGACTGTCTTAAGGGCATGTCAGTTTCCCCGTAAGAAAGGAGCGAAAGCCCAGAGGAGTACGGCAGAAGGCTGCACTTCTCTGGCAAAGTCAAGAAAACAGGTTGAAAACAATAGCAAAAGTTTAGGGGTTGCCACATGGAAGGAAAGTTCCCTACAATAACGAATCTTTCCTAACAGAGACCCTTCCTTTAGCATGAGATGTGATATCCAGCTCCTTCCCATTCCAATCCTGAGACACTTCCGATAGCATAAGATGTGATATCTCAATGCTTCTAATATAAAAACTGAGACCCTCCCTATAGCATGATATGTGATATCTAAGTCCTTCCCATTCCAATCCTAAGACCCTTCCTATAGCAGGAGATGTGATATCTCAATGCTTCTACCAAACCTGAGACCCTTCCTTTAGCATGAGATGTGATATCCAACTCCTTCCCATTCCAGTCCTGAGACCCTTCCTATAGCATGAGATATGATATCTCAATACTTCTAATACCAAACCTGAGATCCTTCTGATAACATGAAATGTGATATCCAAATCCTTCCCCTTCCAAACCTGAGACCCTCCCTTTAGCATGAGATGTGATATCCAACTCCTTCCCATTCCAATCCTGAGACCCTTCTGATAGCATGAGATGTGATATCTCAATACTTCTAATACCAAACCTGGGATCCTTCCTATAACATGAGATGTGATATCCAACTCCTTCCTTTTCCAATCCTGAGACCCTTCCTATAGCATGAGAAGTGATATCTCCATGCGTATAACAAACCTGAGACCCTTCCTATAGCATGAGATGTGATGTCCAAATCCTTCCCATTCCAATCCTGAGACCCTTCCTATAGCATGAGATGTGGTATCTGAATGCTTATACCAAACCAGAGACCCGTCCTATAACATGAGATGGGATATCCAACTCCTTCCCATTCCAATCCTGAGCCACTTCCGATAGCAGAGATGTGATATCTCAATGCTTATACCAAACCTGAGACCCTTCCTATAACATGAGATGTGATATCCAACTCATTCCCATTCCAAACCTGAGACACTTCCTATAGCATATGTGATATCCAACTCCTTCCCATTCCAAACATGAGACCCTTCCGATAGCATGAGATGTGATATCCAACTCCTTCCAATTATAATACTGAGACCCTTCCAATAGCATATGTGATATCTCAATGCTTCTAATATCAATCCTGAGAACCTCCCTATAGCATGAGATGTGATATCCAACTCCTTCCAATTCCAATACTGAGACCCTTCCAATAGCATATGTGATATCTCAATGCTTCTAATATCAAAACTGAGACCCTCCCTATAGCATGAGATGTGATATCCAACTCCTTCCCATTCCAATTGAGACCCTTCCTATAACATGAGATGTGATATCTCTATGCTTCTAATCAATGCTTCTAATCAAACCTGAGCCCCTTCCCGTAGCATATGTGAAATCCAACTCCTTCCCATTCCAAACTTGTTACCCTTCCTGTAGCATGAAACGTGATTTCTCACCCCTTCCAATACCAAACCCGAGACCATTCCCACAGCCTGAGATTTGAAATCTCATTTCTTCCAATACCAAACCCGAGACCCTTCCGATAGGATCAGATTTACTATCTCACTCCTTAAAATACCAAACTCGAGTCCCTTCCTAAAGGATGTGATTTGATATCTCAGTGCTTCTAATACCAAACCTGAGACCCTCCCTATAACGAGATGTCATATCCAACTCCTTCCCATTCCAATCCTGAGACTCTTCCTTTAGCATGACATGTGATATCAAACTTCCCATTCCAAACCTGAGACTCAGACCTCCCCGTCTAACCTTCTCACCACTCCTAGCTCCCGGATTGATCATGCACTCCTGCTGTCTCTTCTCTCCCTTCTTCTGCTTCCTTTCCTCTCTCCATCCTCATCTGCCCTAGGTCAGGCTCCTTCTACACCTCAGCAGGGATTACTGATTTGTACCCCTCCCCACTCTCAACTCTCACTCAGTTTCAAACACTCATCTGACATCTGCCATTTCCTGGAAGAACCCGACCTTGATGTCCTTGGTCTAAACGAGACATGGTTGACGGCCAGCGCTGTCTCGAGCTTTGACACTTTCCTCCCTGATGACAAGTTCCTCTCCATGCCCAGATCCAACCGTTCTTGAGGGGAGTATCCTTGATTCCTGTAGTAAATAGCTTTCCTTTGCAGGCCGACTCCTCTCACGAATGCCTTGTCTGCATGCATTCTCTTTCCTGGCCATTCACTCACCGTGGCTATTTGCCTAACCCCTTCCTCTCTCAGTGGATGGACTTCTCCATCCTAGCCTCCTACCACTCAACTCCGCCTACTTGGAGAATTCAACATGAACCTGTATGCTTCCTGACCTGGACTTTTACGAGATCTGCAACTGTACATGTCGCTGGCCCTACACACTGCAGGGAATACTCAGGATTTTCTGATCTCAGACCTCCCCCTCTGTAACCCTCTCAACAATCCTCTCCCGTGGTGATCAAGTTCTCATCTCCAAAGAAGGCTAACTACCAGCTGTTCCTCCTCAGTGGAGTTCTCCCTTTCTGTCCCTGCTCCCTGCACCGTTTCGCGTTGCAAACACTCGCTTCCCAGCTCTCTGGTTTAGACGCGTGTTCCCTGCCTTCTCTCCTCTTCCCGCTGCCTTCAAATCAACAAATGAGCTTCAAAAGATACACGGTGCTCAGAATGCTTTATAACACCCATTATTCAAGATATAGCCGTAACCCGCTAGACATATTGAAATGTGCCGTAAACTAGCAAAACCAGCTAGAAAATGTACTTTCCTCGCGTTTTTGTAAATGCGAATTTTGATGGGTTCCAATGTATGTACTGTGTGCGTGCGTTTGTTGTCGAATCCTGAAGTTTTTAGCCACTGTTCTCCCATACAAGGGGGGGGGGGGGTCAACATCTACTGCTGTTCACAGGCTGAATGTATACGGCTGAAATCTTCAAGGCATTATCAGCTTTCCTGACTGTTTTGGAACGTGTATTTGCCATCTGTTAATGCAGTCGCCTTGTGGTCATCCTCCCTTTTAGTTTACAGGCTGCACTCCCCTGGTGATCACATTCTCCTCTCCAGAGCAGGCTAACTACCAGCTGCTCCTCCTCATAGGCGTTCATCCTTTCTGTCCCTGCTCCCTGCACCGTTTCGCGTTGCATGTACTCGCTTCCCAGTTCTATGGTTGAGGTGCGTGTTTCCTGCCTTCTCTCCTCTTCCTACAGCCTTCCAATGAGCTCCACAAGATAGTGTTCAGAATGCTTTATAACACCCATTATTCAACATATAGCTGTAACCCGCTAGACGTATTGACGTATTGAAACGTGCTAGAAACTAGCAAAAACAGCTAGAAAATGTACTTCCCTGGAGATATCACATCTCATGGTATAATAAGGGTCTCAGGATTGGAATGGGAAGGAGTTGGATATCACATCTCAAGCTATCTCAGGATTGGAATGGGAAGGAGTTTGATATCACATCTCGAGCTATAGGAAGGGTCTCAGGTTTGGGAAGGGAAGGATTGGGATTTCACATCTCGTTATAGGATGGTTCTCATGTTTGTTTTTAGAAGCATTGAGATATCAAATCTCATGCTATTGGAAGGGTCTCAGGTTTGGAATGGGAAGGAGTTGGAAATCACATCTCATGTTATAGGAAGGATCTCAGGTTTGGTATTAGAAGCATTGAGATATCACATCTCATGCTATAGGAAGGGTCTCAGGATAGGAATGTGAAGGATTTGGATATCACATCATACTAAAGGTAGGGTCTCAGGTTTGGTATAAGCATTGAGATATCACATCTCTGCTATCGGAAGGGTCTCAGGATTGGATTGGGAAGGAGTTGGATATCCCTTCTCATGCTATAGGAAGGGTCTCAGGTTGGAATGGGAAGGAGTTGGATATCACCTCTCATGCTATAGGAAGTTTCTCAAGATTGAAATGGGAAGGATTTGGATATCACATCTCTTGCTATAGGAAGGGTCTCAGGTTTTTTATTAGAAACATTGAGATATCACATCTCATGCTATAGGAAGGGTTTCAGGATTGGAATGGGAAGGATTTGGATATCACATCTCATGCTAAAGGAAGGGTCTCAGGTTTGGAAGGGGAAGGATTTGGATATCATATCTCATGCTATATAGGGCGGGTCCCAGGTTTGGTATTAGAAGCATTGAGATATCACATCTCATGGCATAGGAAGGGTCTCAGGATTGGAATGGGAAGGAGTTGGATATCACATCTCATCCAATAGAAAGGGTCTCAGGTTTGGAATGGGAAGGAATTGGATATTACATCATGTTATAGGAAGGATCTCAGGATTGGAATGGGAAGGATTTGGATATCCCTTCTCATGCTATAGGAAGTGTTAAGACGGATTTCTGAACTCTGTCCTGGTGGCGCAGAAGTTCAGAAGGCCAACCTAATTACTTGGAACAGGGTAACCTCTGGACAAGCCAGACCAATCAAGGTAGCGATCGCGGCGGTCAAGACTAGGTCTCAAGAGGGGTGAGGGTGACTGAAAGCCCGCAATGAGCACACAAAGCAAGCGCGCGTACAAACTACTCCAAACAGTTGTTTATATCAAAAATAGATACACATTTATTATAAGGCCTTGAAACTAATAACCACAGTAAAAGCAGCGGTATACAACGATATTAAACCAACACATACACTATCCACCCAATATATATACAGAATACACAGTTTCACAGCATTAGCAGCACGAAATATGTTATCCACCTGCAGGGGAAGGAAAACAGGCAGTGCGAACCAATGCGTGTGATATGTCCGCCTTCTGAGGCCCCTAACTAGATGGTAGTCCAATCCCTACGAAGAGTGGAGCCTAGCGCTCAAAAGTACCTGCACACGCCGGTGCCAATGGGCAGAAGGTGAAGCTCTTCGGAGGACGTTGAACAGCTCTGTAGGGAGCTCTAATGAAGGAGAACACGGTCCGCGACTCTAGCGCAGCCTCCACTGTGAGGCAGAAGCAGGGCGCGAGTACGGACAAGGGGTGCTGTATTCACAGCGGGGAAAAGCAAAGGGCACTGCAGGAGGGCGACCAGATCCTAGCTAATCTACTCACCGGTCCCCGAAGCAAGCAGGCCCGAGCTTCTCCTCGATAGATGCAGCTTCTGGCAGGTTCTGAAGAGCAGGGAACGTCTCGTCGTCGTGCAGAGTAAAAAGACGTCCCGATCGAAGAAACAAGCACAGTTTTGTCGCCACAGCAGGGCAACGGAACGGCCGGGTGTATTCAAGCCAAACGAGCACTGCTCACCTCTAGCTTAGGGTTGCTAAGCAAACGAAGCGTGTGAGCGTGCCCCGGACTCAGAATACCACCCAACCTGTCGGCGATTACAGAGCAGGACTCCTTAGTAAGCTGGTCAGTCAACTGGATGGCCCAGAGACACTTCCGAAGGCTTACGGCAGGAGTTGATGAAGGTGCCGGGAATAGCTGGTCCTGCTATTCCAATAGGTCGAAGCGCCAGTACAGGCCTTCTTGTTCGATCTTAGGTGGAAAGGGCTTCACCGGACGACAGCAATGAGGAGCAGAAGTTCTTCAGGGGGTCACCAGCGATTCCTCGGTCCAGCCTCGTGTTCGCAGGATACTTGGCTCCTGTATCCCTGGGTTCGTAAGAACTCAGGAGATCGACCTGGTAGTGGTGTTTCCAGCTCCCTCTTATCCACGGTTCCCTTCGCGCCAAAACGGAGGGGAGCCAATGGGAGATCCGCTCATCAACACACATACCATACGTGGACCAATCACGGACCACAGTGGTCCCAGGCATTCACACCACCCTAGACTCTCTGGCACCCAGGATGTGTATTGGGACCAGACAGCCCAGCCCACATCCTGGGGGCACTCAAATGACATGTAGAAGCCCGCGAAAGCAACCGTGTTTCGCGGGAAACTACATGCCCAAATAAGGAAGGCCCCGGGTCGCCTGACCCGGGGGAAGGTAAAGGGAGCAAGACGGACAGTGGACGAGACAAAGGAGCCTCGTGGTCCGGCCATTTTGGGTAGCCGGGCCACCCTTTTGTGTTCGCGGCAAAAAGGTGCTCAGAACGGCAAAAGGAGCTCAAAATAAACCAAATGATCGCTGCCACCAGCCCAGTCCCTGAATGACTTGCACCGATCCAAAAACCATCCGAAAAGAGTGTCTAGGGTCTGTAGAAGGCTAGAGACCCAAGAGAGCTGTAACTTAGCTTACAGTGCCCTCTTGTGTCGTGTTGCACTAAAATGGCGACACGATAAAAGAAACTACGGGAAACAGCGTTCCCCGGTACTGACTGTCTTAAGGGCATGTCAGTTTCCCCGTAAGAAAGGAGCGAAAGCCCAGAGGAGTACGGCAGAAGGCTGCACTTCTCTGGCAAAGTCAAGAAAACAGGTTGAAAACAATAGCAAAAGTTTAGGGGTTGCCACATGGAAGGAAAGTTCCCTATAATAACGAATCTTTCCTAACACTCGCCCCTCCCAGACTATGGACAGGGGGAACTAATCCACCCCTGGATGAGTCTCTTGTTCAGGTCGGTAAAACATTCTGGACAACCCATCAGCATTGCTATGTTGGACACCTGGCCTATGCTCAATAGTGAAGTCGAAGCCTTGTAGACTTATGGACCACCTAAGCAACTTTGGATTCTCCCCCTTCATGTTCATTAGCCACTTTAACGGCTTATGGTCAGTCTGCACAGTGAAGTGGGTCCCATAGAGGTAGGGCCGCAGCTTCCTTAGGGCCCACACAACAGAGAAACATTCTTTCTCTACCGTGGACCATCTGAGCTCTCTGTCCTTAAGCTGGCGACTAATAAAACCGATAGGGTGTTCCTTACCCTTCTCATCTACTTGTGATAGTACAGCTCCTATCCCAGTGTCAGAGGCATCCGTCTGCACGATAAAAGGTCTTTGATAATCAGGGGCCCTGAGCACAGGGGCCTGGCACAAGGAGTCTTTCAAGCCATTGAAGGCCTTCTCACACTCGTCAGTCCAAGTTACCTTCTTGGGTTTCTTCGGAGTTGTGAGGGCAGTCAGAGGAGCAGCTATGGTGCCATAGTCTGCCATAAAATTGCGGTAATAACCCGTGAGTCCTAAGAAGGCTCTCACTTGGGTTTGTGTAGTGGGGGTAGGCCAGTCTTGTACTGCTTGTACTTTACTGGGGAGAGGCTGTATCCTTCCTCCACCTACTTCATGCCCAAGGTAAACCACTGAGCCTTGTCCAATCTGGCATTTACTCGCCTTTATGGTCAAGTGGGCTTTCTGAAGAGCCTGGAGCACAATCCCGAGGTGTTTCACATGGTCTTCCCAGGTGGCACTGAAAACTGCTATATCGTCCAGATATGCAAGACAGAATTCGTCCAACCCATTCAATACATGATTCACAAGCCTCTGGAAAGTGGCAGGTGCATTCTTCAATCCGAACGGCATTACCCGGAATTGGTAAAGCCCGTCGGGAGTTGAAAATGCTGTCTTCTCCTTGGCATGTTCTGCTAAAGCTATTTGCCAATAGCCCGCAGTCAGGTCAAACGTGCTGAGGTACTTGGAGGCACCCAAGGTATCCACCAGCTCGTCAGTTCGAGGCAAGGGGTGAGCGTCTGTCTTGGTGACAGCATTCAGAGCCCTGTAATCCACGCAGAACCTCAATTCAGAGGTGCCTGCCTTTGGAACCAATACCACAGGACTGGACCAAGGACTACTAGAGGGTTCAATCACCCCAAGGTCTAACATCTTGTTGACCTCGGTCTTAATATAAGACCGTACTTTATCCGACATCCTGTATCCCCTACTTTTGGTAGGTACACTGTCTCCTGTGTCAATGTTATGTTTGCACCAAGGTGTCAAACCAGGCGACTGTGAAAACAGGGGGGAAAACTGCCTAAGCAAACTTTTCACCTCAGCCTGCTGATCAGAAGTCAGGTGAGGGGCCACTCGGACACCCTCAACGGAGCTATCTGAAGGACCGCTTTGGAACAGGTCGGGAAGAGGTTCTGACTCCTCTTCCTCAACGTCTGACGCCAGTAGCAGTGCTGCGATTTCGACTCTTGGGACGAAAGCCTTCAGCCTATTTACGTGGAACACTTTTGGAGCCTGTCCAGGCCTTCCAAGGTCCACTAAATAGTTCACCTCACCCAGGGGCTCCACCACTGTGTAAGGGCCTGACCATTTGTCCTGTAAAGCGCGAGGCCTTATAGGGTTCATGATCAGGACTTGCTGACCAGGGGTAAAGTGAATTAAGGAAGCTTTCTGGTCGTACCAATGTTTCACCAGCGCTTGTCCTGCCTTCAACTTTTCACTAGCCAAGCCCATCAGGAGTACCATCCGTTTTCTGAGCCCTAGCACATAGTCAACTACATTGGTAGTAACAGGGGGAGTGGGCATCTCCCATCCCTCTTTGACGATGGCTAAGGGTCCCCGTACGGGATGACCGAACAGAAGTTCGAAGGGGCTGAAGCCAACACCCTCCTGTGGTACCTCTCTGTAGGCAAACAGCAAGCATGGTAAAAGAAGATCCCATTTTCTTCTCTGGGGCTCCTCCAGAGCCCCAATCATGCTCTTTAGCGTTCTGTTGAAACGCTCCACCAGACCATTGGTCTGGGGGTGGTATGCAGAAGAGAACTTGTAGGTGACCCCACATTCTTTCCACATAGCCTGCATATACTTCGACATAAAGTTGCTGCCACGATCTGACACAACTTCTTTAGGGAAGCCAACCCTAGTAAATATGCCGAGTAAAGCTTTTGCAACTGACTTGGCAGTTACAGTCTTTAATGGGATGGCCTCAGGATACCTGGTTGCATGGTCGACCAGCACCAGGATAAACCTATTGCCTGAGGATGTTTGCGGGTCAAGGGGACCAACGATGTCGATCCCTACCCTTTCAAATGGTACCCCCACAACTGGGAGCGGTACCAACGGAGCTTGGATTGTCGCGCCAACCTTACCAGACAACTGGCAGGAGGCACAACTCCTGCAGTGACTTTCTACTTGCACCCCCATCTTGGGCCAGTAGAAGTGCATAGATAACCTTTGCTTGGTCCTCT
This sequence comes from Ambystoma mexicanum, assembly GCF_040938575.1. Taxonomy (NCBI): domain Eukaryota; kingdom Metazoa; phylum Chordata; class Amphibia; order Caudata; family Ambystomatidae; genus Ambystoma; species Ambystoma mexicanum. The sequence goes on from NC_090934.1 coordinate 1,157,177,202, forward strand.
TCATTCCAAGGTGACCAGCAAGGGGAACTTCATGCGCCAACTGCAGGAGGAAGGGTCTAACAGCAAGGGGAACCACCAACCTCCTATGGTCTCCTTCTGTAGACTCTGTGGGCTCACTATACAGGAGTCCACCTTCCCAATAAATCCGATGCTTCCCAGGAGGTTCACCCTCAAGCTGGGAGCAGGCCTGTCTCCTTAGGCCTTCCAGAGATGGGCACTCACGTTGGCCCTTACTGAAGTCGTCCCTATCAGGACCTCCTTCAACTAACAAGTCTTTTAGTTCAGGATGGTCGTTGGGGTCGAACACTTCAGGCATCGCCACCTCCTCGTCAGGCTCGGGCGATTGACCAACTCCCTCCACCGCAGTGGTAGGCGAGCTCGGGGGAATATTCTCTTTCCCCCGTCGGGACTTGTTGACTCCTTTCGCCTTGGGTTTCCCCTTCGGCTGGGGCGGCGTATTGGACTTGGCCAATGCTGCCCGTGCTTGAGACCGTGTGTAGGGTCTTTCGGCAGTGTCTCCTACGAGCCCTAGAGCTCTGAGATCATTGCCCAACAAGACCTTTCCCGGGACGTTTCTCTGAATGCTCACTGGAATCCTAACTGCTGTACCATTTAAAGTTAGATTAACAGGGATCACGGGAAACATACGGAGGGGGCCGTCAGCCAACTTAGTGGGCATCAGAGGAGCTCTGGCAACTTCCTCTGAGTCTACCAAGGTAGAATCCACTACAGTTCGACTGCACCCACTATCCCTAAGAGCTGGAGTATCCACTCCATTGATCAGCACACTGTCTTTAAAGTAGTGCTTGGTATTATCCGGAATCCTAGCATACGCCTCTGCGACTTTAGGCTCCCAGGAACCCAGGGACACTAAAACTACCTCAGCCTCGATCCCGCTGGGAAACGAGTCTGAGGAGAAGGATGCTCCTGTAATCTCTTCTTCCTCGTAGGAGGAGAAGGCCAGATTAGCGGAGTGGACCCCCAAAGGTCTAACCTTACAACGGGGATCCCCCTTCACATGGTCAGTTGCTCCACAAGAAAAACAAGCCCCATTGGGTCTGTTTACGTAGGGAGGCTTATTATAACCAGAGTTCTGTTTCGGAGGCGAACCTCCACTACCCTGTGAGTTCTCGGATGGCTTACCCTTATTTTTCTTTTTGTGGCCCTTATGGGAAGAAGATTTAGCAGATTCCCCACCCTCCATATCTTTGGACTTTTTCCCTTCCTCCTGCTTACCAGGATGAGTTTTGTCCTTATGGGACACTCGATGTGACACCCATAAGTCTGCTGCAATGGCCAGCTTCTTAGGATCTATCTCCTTCGAATCGGCCAAATGCTGCTTAAGCTCCGGGGAAGAAGAAGCAAAAATGTGTTCCAGCATGACCAGATTGATCATGCCTTCGAAGGTAGAAACCTTATAACCTTCAACCCAGCCAGTCAAGTTTTTCAGGGACTCAGCTACATACGACACCCAAGTACCACCTTCCTTTTTCTTATACTCTCTAAACCTTTTCAAATATTGGGTCGGAGTCTTCCCAAACTTTAAAATGAGAGTCTGCTTCAACATTGCAAAATCAGCGCGCTCAGCCTTCGACATTTCCATAATGGCACTGCAACCAGAATGGGGCAGTCTGCTGAGTAACCATGCAATCTTATCCGCATTATCAACCTCTTGAACCTCGCATGCATACTCAAACGCATTTAACCAGTCCATAATGTCATTTCGTTCCTCATACACACTGAGCAGATCTTTTGGAAACCGTGGATGAGAGGAAGCCCCAGAACCATGTCCAGGACCCTTGGACCCATTTGCGAACTGAAGCTTGGCCAGTTCCAACTGGTGATCCCTGTCTTTTTGTTTTTCTGCCTGGTCGATTTTCAGTTTGGCTATGCTGAATTCAAGCTCCTGCTGCCTAAACCGCAGCTCTTGCTTCTTGAATTCAAGCATAGCCTCCCCATCAACACTGGCAGAGGAAACGTTAGACATTACATCCTCCCTGTCCTCGTGGTCGTGATGGATCAGTGCAGCGGCAGAACCGTCGGTTCTGCCAGTGAGAGCAGCCCCACCACCTTCTGCACTGTCCTCGGAAGTTATAGCGTCAAGCTGCGCTTCTTGCCACGCCACGATTCTCTGGATCATTTCCAATTTAGTGCCTTGAGAGGAAACCCCTCTCTCCGCACACATCTTCTTCAATGTTTCAGATTTCGAAGCATTTAAGGTTAATAAAGTATTCGTTTCCATACTGTTGATAGGACTATGGCCTTTTTAACGTTATATTCAATACTTTACTGCGTGTCCTGGTTGGAATAACCTGAAAACGCCCTAGCTCGTGCGCAACACTGGATACCTTCAGTCGTATCCCACCGCTGTACACCAATTTGTTAAGACGGATTTCTGAACTCTGTCCTGGTGGCGCAGAAGTTCAGAAGGCCAACCTAATTACTTGGAACAGGGTAACCTCTGGACAAGCCAGACCAATCAAGGTAGCGATCGCGGCGGTCAAGACTAGGTCTCAAGAGGGGTGAGGGTGACTGAAAGCCCGCAATGAGCACACAAAGCAAGCGCGCGTACAAACTACTCCAAACAGTTGTTTATATCAAAAATAGATACACATTTATTATAAGGCCTTGAAACTAATAACCACAGTAAAAGCAGCGGTATACAACGATATTAAACCAACACATACACTATCCACCCAATATATATACAGAATACACAGTTTCACAGCATTAGCAGCACGAAATATGTTATCCACCTGCAGGGGAAGGAAAACAGGCAGTGCGAACCAATGCGTGTGATATGTCCGCCTTCTGAGGCCCCTAACTAGATGGTAGTCCAATCCCTACGAAGAGTGGAGCCTAGCGCTCAAAAGTACCTGCACACGCCGGTGCCAATGGGCAGAAGGTGAAGCTCTTCGGAGGACGTTGAACAGCTCTGTAGGGAGCTCTAATGAAGGAGAACACGGTCCGCGACTCTAGCGCAGCCTCCACTGTGAGGCAGAAGCAGGGCGCGAGTACGGACAAGGGGTGCTGTATTCACAGCGGGGAAAAGCAAAGGGCACTGCAGGAGGGCGACCAGATCCTAGCTAATCTACTCACCGGTCCCCGAAGCAAGCAGGCCCGAGCTTCTCCTCGATAGATGCAGCTTCTGGCAGGTTCTGAAGAGCAGGGAACGTCTCGTCGTCGTGCAGAGTAAAAAGACGTCCCGATCGAAGAAACAAGCACAGTTTTGTCGCCACAGCAGGGCAACGGAACGGCCGGGTGTATTCAAGCCAAACGAGCACTGCTCACCTCTAGCTTAGGGTTGCTAAGCAAACGAAGCGTGTGAGCGTGCCCCGGACTCAGAATACCACCCAACCTGTCGGCGATTACAGAGCAGGACTCCTTAGTAAGCTGGTCAGTCAACTGGATGGCCCAGAGACACTTCCGAAGGCTTACGGCAGGAGTTGATGAAGGTGCCGGGAATAGCTGGTCCTGCTATTCCAATAGGTCGAAGCGCCAGTACAGGCCTTCTTGTTCGATCTTAGGTGGAAAGGGCTTCACCGGACGACAGCAATGAGGAGCAGAAGTTCTTCAGGGGGTCACCAGCGATTCCTCGGTCCAGCCTCGTGTTCGCAGGATACTTGGCTCCTGTATCCCTGGGTTCGTAAGAACTCAGGAGATCGACCTGGTAGTGGTGTTTCCAGCTCCCTCTTATCCACGGTTCCCTTCGCGCCAAAACGGAGGGGAGCCAATGGGAGATCCGCTCATCAACACACATACCATACGTGGACCAATCACGGACCACAGTGGTCCCAGGCATTCACACCACCCTAGACTCTCTGGCACCCAGGATGTGTATTGGGACCAGACAGCCCAGCCCACATCCTGGGGGCACTCAAATGACATGTAGAAGCCCGCGAAAGCAACCGTGTTTCGCGGGAAACTACATGCCCAAATAAGGAAGGCCCCGGGTCGCCTGACCCGGGGGAAGGTAAAGGGAGCAAGACGGACAGTGGACGAGACAAAGGAGCCTCGTGGTCCGGCCATTTTGGGTAGCCGGGCCACCCTTTTGTGTTCGCGGCAAAAAGGTGCTCAGAACGGCAAAAGGAGCTCAAAATAAACCAAATGATCGCTGCCACCAGCCCAGTCCCTGAATGACTTGCACCGATCCAAAAACCATCCGAAAAGAGTGTCTAGGGTCTGTAGAAGGCTAGAGACCCAAGAGAGCTGTAACTTAGCTTACAGTGCCCTCTTGTGTCGTGTTGCACTAAAATGGCGACACGATAAAAGAAACTACGGGAAACAGCGTTCCCCGGTACTGACTGTCTTAAGGGCATGTCAGTTTCCCCGTAAGAAAGGAGCGAAAGCCCAGAGGAGTACGGCAGAAGGCTGCACTTCTCTGGCAAAGTCAAGAAAACAGGTTGAAAACAATAGCAAAAGTTTAGGGGTTGCCACATGGAAGGAAAGTTCCCTATAATAACGAATCTTTCCTAACAGGAAGTGTCTCAGGTTGGAATGGGAAGGAGTTGGATATCATATCTCGTTATAGGAAGGGTCTCAGGATTGGAATGGGAAGGATTTGGATATCACATCTCTTGCTATAGGAAGGGTCTCAGGTTTTTTATTAGAAACATTGAGCTATCACATCTCATGCTATAGGAAGGGTCTCAGGATTGGAATGGGATGGAGTAGGATATCACATCGCAAGCTATCTCGGGATTGGAATGGGAAGGAGTTTGATATCACATCTCAAGCTATAGGAAGGGTCTCAGGTTTGGAAGGGGAAGGATTTGGATCTCACATCTCATGTTTTAGGACGGGTCTCAGGTTTGGTATTAGAAGCATTGAGATATCACATCTCATGGTATAGGAAGGGTCTCAGGATTGGAATGGAAAGGAGTTGGCTATCACATCTCAAGCTATCTCAGGATTGGAATGGGAAGGAGTTTGATATCACATCTCAAGCTATAGGAAGGGTCTCAGGTTTGGAAAGGGAAGGATTTGGATTTCACATCTCATGTTATAGGATGGTTCTCATGTTTGGTTTTAGTAGCATTGAGATATCACATCTCATGCTATCGGAAGGGTCTCAGGTTTGGAAAGGGAAGGATTTGGAGTTCACATGTTATAGGATGGTTCTCAGGTTTGGTTTTAGAAGCATTAAGATATAACATCTCATGCTATAGGAAGGGTCTCAGGTTTGGAATGGGAAGGAGTTGATATCACATCTCATGCTAAAGGAAAGGTCTCAGGTTTGGAAGGGGAAGGATTTGGATCTCACATCTCATGTTTTAGGATGGGTCTCAGGTTTGGTATTAGAAGCATTGAAATATCACATCTCATGGTATAGGAAGGGTCTCAGGTTTGGAAAGGGAATGATTTGGATTTCACATCTCATGTTATAGGATGGTTCTCATGTTTGGTTTTAGAAGCATTGAGATATCACATCTCATGCTATAGGAAGGGTCTCAGGTTTGGAATGGGAAGGAGTTTGATATCACATCTCATGTTATAGGAAGGATCTCAGGTTTGGTATTAGAAGCATTGAGATATCACATCTCATGCTATAGGAAGGGTCTCAGGATTGGAATCGGAAGGATTTGGATATCACATCATACTAAAGGTAGGGTCTCAGGTTTGGTATAAGCATTGAGATATCACATCTCTGCTATCGGAAGGGTCTCAGGATTGGATTGGGAAGGAGTTGGATATCCCTTCTCATGCTATAGGAAGGGTCTCAGGTTGGAATGGGAAGGAGTTGGATATCACCTCTCATGCTATAGGAAGTTTCTCAAGATTGAAATGGGAAGGATTTGGATATCACATCTCTTGCTATAGGAAGGGTCTCAGGTTTTTTATTAGAAACATTGAGATATCACATCTCATGCTATAGGAAGGGTTTCAGGATTGGAATGGGAAGGATTTGGATATCACATCTCATGCTAAAGGAAGGGTCTCAGGTTTGGAAGCGGAAGGATTTGGATATCATATCTCATGCTATATAGGGCGGGTCCCAGGTTTGGTATTAGAAGCATTGAGATATCACATCTCATGGCATAGGAAGGGTCTCAGGATTGGAATGGGAAGGAGTTGGATATCACATCTCATCCAATAGAAAGGGTCTCAGGTTTGGAATGGGAAGGAATTGGATATCACATCATGTTATAGGAAGGATCTCAGGATTGGAATGGGAAGGATTTGGATATCCCTTCTCATGCTATAGGAAGTGTCTCAGGTTGGAATGGGAAGGAGTTGGATATCATATCTCGTTATAGGAAGGGTCTCAGGATTGGAATGGGAAGGATTTGGATATCACATCTCTTGCTATAGGAAGGGTCTCAGGTTTTTTATTAGAAACATTGAGCTATCACATCTCATGCTATAGGAAGGGTCTCAGGATTGGAATGGGATGGAGTAGGATATCACATCGCAAGCTATCTCGGGATTGGAATGGGAAGGAGTTTGATATCACATCTCAAGCTATAGGAAGGGTCTCAGGTTTGGAAGGGGAAGGATTTGGATCTCACATCTCATGTTTTAGGACGGGTCTCAGGTTTGGTATTAGAAGCATTGAGATATCACATCTCATGGTATAGGAAGGGTCTCAGGATTGGAATGGAAAGGAGTTGGCTATCACATCTCAAGCTATCTCAGGATTGGAATGGGAAGGAGTTTGATATCACATCTCAAGCTATAGGAAGGGTCTCAGGTTTGGAAAGGGAAGGATTTGGATTTCACATCTCATGTTATAGGATGGTTCTCATGTTTGGTTTTAGTAGCATTGAGATATCACATCTCATGCTATCGGAAGGGTCTCAGGTTTGGAAAGGGAAGGATTTGGAGTTCACATGCTATAGGATGGTTCTCAGGTTTGGTTTTAGAAGCATTAAGATATAACATCTCATGCTATAGGAAGGGTCTCAGGTTTGGAATGGGAAGGAGTTGATATCACATCTCATGCTAAAGGAAAGGTCTCAGGTTTGGAAGGGGAAGGATTTGGATCTCACATCTCATGTTTTAGGATGGGTCTCAGGTTTGGTATTAGAAGCATTGAAATATCACATCTCATGGTATAGGAAGGGTCTCAGGTTTGGAAAGGGAATGATTTGGATTTCACATCTCATGTTATAGGATGGTTCTCATGTTTGGTTTTAGAAGCATTGAGATATCACATCTCATGCTATAGGAAGGGTCTCAGGTTTGGAATGGGAAGGAGTTTGATATCACATCTCATGTTATAGGAAGGATCTCAGGTTTGGTATTAGAAGCATTGAGATATCACATCTCATGCTATAGGAAGGGTCTCAGGATTGGAATCGGAAGGAGTTGTATATGACATCTCATGTTATAGGAAGGATCTCAGGTTTGGTATTAGAAGCATTGAGATATCACATCTCATGCTATAGGAAGGGTCTCAGGATTGGAATCGGAAGGAGTTGTATTGGAATCTCATGCCATAGGAAGGGTCTCAGGTTTGGTATAAGCATTGAGATATCACATCTCTGCTATCGGAAGGGTCTCAGGATTGGAATGGGAAGGAGTTGGATATCCCATCTCGTTATAGGAAGGGTCTCAGGATTGGTATTAGAAGCATTGAGATATCACATCTCATGCTATAGGAAGGGTCTAAGGTTTGGAAAGGGGAAGGATTTGGGTATCACATCTCATGTTATAGGACCGGTCTCAGGTTTGGTATTAGAAGCATTGAGATATCAAGTCTCATGGTATAGGACGGGTCTCAGAATTGGAATGGGAAGGAGTTGGATATCACCTCTCAAACTATAGGAAGGGTCTCAGGATTGGAATGGGAAGGAGTTTGATATCACATCTCATGCCATGGTATGGGTCTCAGGTTTTGTAGAAGCATTGGGATATCACATCACATGCTATCGGAAGGGTATCGGGATTGGATTTGGAAGGAGTTGGATATCCCATCTCATGCTATAGGCAGGGTCTAAGGTTGGAATTTGAAGGAGTTGGATATCACATCTCATGTTATAGGAAGGGTCTCAGGATTGGAATGGGAAGGACTTGGATATCACATCTCATTCTATAGGAAGGCTCTCAGGGTTGGAAGGGGAAGGAGTTGGATATCACATTTCATGTTAGAGGTAAGATCTCAGGTTTGGTATTAGAGGCATTGAGATATCACATCTCATGCCATCAGAAGGGTCTCAGGATTGGAATGGGAAGGAGTTGGATATCACATCTCATGCTAAAGGGAGGGTCTAAGGTTTGGAAGGGGAAGGATTTGGACATCACATCTCATGTTATAGGAAGGATCTCAGGTTTGGTATTAGAAGCATTGAGATATCACATCTCATGCTATCGGAAGGGTCTCAGGTTTGGTATAAGCATTGAGATATCACATCTCTGCTATCGGAAGGGTCTCAGGATTGGAATGGGAAGGACTTGGATATCACAATTCATGTTATAGGAAGGGCCTCAGGTTTGGTATTAGAAGCATTGAGATATCACATCTCATGCTATAGGAAGGGTCTCAGGATTGGAATGGGAAGGACATGGATATCACATCTCATGTTATAGGAAGGGTCTCAGGTTTGGTATTAGAAGCATTGAGATATCACATCTCATGCTATAGGAAGGGTCTCAGGAATGGAATGGGAAGGACTTGGATATCACATCTCATGATACAGGAAGGGTCTAAGGTTTGGAAGGGGAAGGATTTGGATATCACATCTCATGTTATTGGACCGGTCTCAGGTTTGGTATTAGAAGCATTGAGATATCAAGTGTCATGGTATAGGACGGGAGTTTGATATCACATCTCATGCCATGGCACGGGTCTCAGGTTTTGTAGAAGCATTGGGATATCACATCTCATTATATCGGAAGGGTATCAGGATTGGATTTGGAAGGAGTTGGATATCCCATCTCATGCTATAGGAAGGGTCTCAGGATTGGAATGGGAAGGACTTGGATATCACATCTCATGCTGTAGGAAGGCTCTCAGGTTTGGAAAGGGAAGGAGTTGGATATCACATTTCATGTTAGAGTTAGGATCTCAGGTTTGGTATTAGAGGCATTGAGATATCACATCTCATGCTATCAGAAGGGTATCAGGATTGGAATGGGAAGGAGTTGGATATCACATCTCATGCTAAAGGGAGGGTCTCAGGTTTGGAAGGGGAAGGATTTGGATATCACATCTCATGTTATAGGAAGGATCTCAGGTTTGGTATTAGAAGCATTGAGATATCACATCTCATGCTATCGGAAGGATCTCAGGTTTGGTATTAGAAGCATTGAAATATCACATCTCATGCTATAGGAAGGGTCTCAGGATTGGAATGGGAAGGAGTTGGATATCACATCTCATGTTATAGGAAGGATCTCAGGTTTGGTATTAGAAGCATTGAGATATCACATCTCATGCTATAGGAAGGGTCTCAGGATTGGAATGGGAAGGAGTTGGATATCACATCTCATGCTAAAGGAAGGGTCTCAGTTTTGGTAGAAGCATTGCGATATCACATCTCATGCTATAGGAAGGGTCTCAGGATTGGAATTGGAAGGAGTTGGATATCACATCTCATGCTATAGGAAGGGTCTCAGGTTTGGTATAAGCATTGAAATATCACATCTCTGCTATCGGAAGGGTCTCAGGATTGGAATGGGAAGGACTTAGATATCACATCTCATGCTATAGGAAGGATCTCAGGTTTGGTATTAGAAGCATTGAGATATCACATCTCATGCTATAGGAAGGGTCTCAGGATTGGAATCGGAAGGAGTTGTATATGACATCTCATGCCATAGGAAGGGTCTCAGGTTTGGTATAAGCATTGAGATATCACATCTCTGCTATCGGAAGGGTCTCAGGATTGGAATGGGAAGGAGTTGGATATCCCATCTCGTTATAGGAAGAGTCTCAGGTTTGGTATTAGAAGCATTGAGATATCACATCTCATGCTATAGGAAGGGTCTAAGGTTTGGAAAGGGGAAGGATTTGGGTATCACATCTCATGTTATAGGACCGGTCTCAGGTTTGGTATTAGAAGCATTGAGATATCAAATCTCATGGTATAGGTCGGGTCTCAGAATTGGAATGGGAAGGAGTTGGATATCACATCTCAAGCTATAGAAAGGGTCTCAGGATTGGAATGGGAAGGAGTTTGATATCACATCTCATGCCATGGTATGGGTCTCAGGTTTTGTAGAAGCATTGGGATATCACATCACATGCTATAGGCAGGGTCTAAGGTTGGAATGGGAAGGAGTTGGATATCACATCTCATGTTATAGGAAGGGTCTCAGGATTGGAATGGGAAGGACTTGGATATCACATCTCATTCTATAGGAAGGCTCTCAGGGTTGGAAGGGGAAGGAGTTGGATATCACATTTCATGTTAGAGGTAGGATCTCAGGTTTGGTATTAGAGGCATTGAGATATCACATCTCATGCCATCAGAAGGGTCTCAGGATTGGAATGGGAAGGAGTTGGATATCACATCTCATCCAATAGGAAGGGTCTCAGGTTTGGAATGGGAAGGAATTGGATATCACATCATGTTATAGGAAGGATCTCAGGATTGGAATGGGAAGGATTTGGATATCCCTTCACATGCTATAGGAAGTGTCCCAGGTTGGAATGGGAAGGAGTTGGATATCACATCTCGTTATAGGAAGGGTCTCAGGATTGGAATGGGAAGGATTTGGATATCACATCTCTTGCTATAGGAAGGATCTCAGGTTTTTTATTAGAAACATTGAGCTATCACATCTCATGCTATAGGAAGGGTTTCAGGATTGGAATGGGAAGGATTTGGATATCACATCTCATGCTAAAGGAAGGGTCTCAGGTTTGGAAGGGGAAGGATTTGGATATCATATCTCATGTTATAGGGCGGGTCCCATGTTTGGTATTAGAAGCATTGAGATATCACATCTCATGCTATAGGAGGAGTCTCAGTATTGGAATGGGAAGGAGTTGGATATCACGTCTCATGTTATAGGAAGGGTCTCAGAATTGGAATGGCAAGGAGTTGGATATCACATCTCATGCTAAAGGAAGGGTCTCAGGTTTGATAGAAGCATTGAGATATCACATCTCATGCTATAGGAAGGAACTCAGGATTGCAATGGGAAGGAGTTGGATATCACATCTCATGCCATAGGATGGGTCATCAGGTTTGGTATAAGCATTGAGATATCACATCTCTGCTATCGGAAGGGTCTCAGGATAGGAATGGGAAGGACTTAGATATCACATCTCATACTATAGGGAGGGTCTCAGTTTTGATGTTAGAAGATTTGAGCTATCACATCTCATGCTATCGGAAGGGTCTCAGGATTGGAATGGGATGGAGTTGGATATCACATCTCAAGCTATCTCGGGATTAGAATGTGATGGAGTTTGATATCACATCTCAAGCTATAGGAAGGGTCTCAGGTTTGGAAGGGGAAGGATTTGGATCTCACATCTCATGTTTTAGGACGCGTCTCAGGTTTGGTATTAGAAGCATTGAGACATCACATCTCATGGTATAGGAAGGGTCTCAGGATTGGAATGGGAAGGAGTTTGATATCACATCTCAAGCTATAGGAAGGGTCTCAGGTTTGGAAAGGGAAGGATTTGGATTTCACATCTCATGTTATAGGATGGTTCTCATGTTTGGTTTTAGTAGCATTGAGATATCACATCTCATGCTATCGGAAGGGTCTCAGGTTTGGAAAGGGAAGGATTTGGAGTTCACATGTTATAGGAAGGTTCTCAGGTTTCGTTTTAGAAGAATTAAGATATAACATCTCATGCTATAGGAAGGGTCTCAGGTTTGGAATGGGAAGGAGTTGATATCACATCTCATGCTAAAGGAAAGGTCTCAGGTTTGGAAGGGGAAGGATTTGGATCTCACATCTCATGTTTTAGGACGGGTCTCAGGTTTGGTATTAGAAGCATTGAAATATCACATCCCATGGTATAGGAAGGGTCTCAGGATTGGAATGGGAAGGATTTGGATATCACATCTCATGCCATAGGATCGGTCATCAGGTTTGGTATAAGCATTGAGATATCACATCTCTGCTATCGGAAGGGTCTCAGGATAGGAATGGGAAGGACTTAGATATCACATCTCATACTATAGGGAGGGTCTCAGTTTTGATGTTAGAAGCATTGAGCTATCACATCTCATGCTATCGGAAGGGTCTCAGGATTGGAATGGGATGGAGTTGGATATCACATCTCAAGCTATCTCGGGATTAGAATGTGATGGAGTTTGATATCACATCTCAAGCTATAGGAAGGGTCTCAGGTTTGGAAGGGGAAGGATTTGGATCTCACATCTCATGTTTTAGGACGGGTCTCAGGTTTGGTATTAGAAGCATTGAGACATCACATCTCATGGTATAGGAAGGGTCTCAGGATTGGAATGGGAAGGAGTTTGATATCACATCTCAAGCTATAGGAAGGGTCTCAGGTTTGGAAAGGGAAGGATTTGGATTTCACATCTCATGTTATAGGATGGTTCTCATGTTTGGTTTTAGTAGCATTGAGATATCACATCTCATGCTATCGGAAGGGTCTCAGGTTTGGAAAGGGAAGGATTTGGAGTTCACATGTTATAGGAAGGTTCTCAGGTTTCGTTTTAGAAGAATTAAGATATAACATCTCATGCTATAGGAAGGGTCTCAGGTTTGGAATGGGAAGGAGTTGATATCACATCTCATGCTAAAGGAAAGGTCTCAGGTTTGGAAGGGGAAGGATTTGGATCTCACATCTCATGTTTTAGGACGGGTCTCAGGTTTGGTATTAGAAGCATTGAAATATCACATCTCATGGTATAGGAAGGGTCTCAGGATTGGAATGGGAAGGAGTTGGATAACACATTGAATGGGAAGGAGTTTGATATCACATCTCAAGCTATAGGAAGGGTCTCAGGTTTGGAAAGGGAATGATTTGGATTTCACATCTCATGTTATAGGATGGTTCTCATGTTTGGTTTTAGAAGCATTGAGATATCACATCTCATGCTATCGGAAGGGTCCCAGGTTTGGAATGGGAAGGAGTTTGATATCACATCTCATGTTATAGGAAGGATCTCAGGTTTGGTATTAGAAGCATTGAGATATCACATCTCATGCTATAGGAAGGGTCTCAGGATTGGAATTGGAAGGAGTTGTATATGACATCTCATGCCATAGGAAGGGTCTCAGGTTTGGTATAAGCATTGAGATATCACATCTCTGCTATCGGAAGGGTCTCAGGATTGGAATGGGAAGGAGTTGGATATCCCATCTCGTTATAGGAAGGGTCTCAGGTTTGGTATTAGAAGCATTGAGATATCACATCTCATGCTATAGGAAGGGTCTAAGGTTTGGAAAGGGGAATGATTTGGGTATCACATCTCATGTTATAGGACCGGTCTCAGTTTTGGTTTTAGAAGCATTGAGATATCAAATCTCATGGTATAGGTCGGGTCTCAGAATTGGAATGGGAAGGAGTTGGATATCACATCTCAAGCTATAGAAAGGGTCTCAGTATTGGAATGGGAAGGAGTTTAATATCACATCTAATGCCATGGTATGGGTCTCAGGTTTTGTAGAAGCATTGGGATATCACATCACATGCTATAGGCAGGGTCTAAGGTTGGAATGGGAAGGAGTTGGATATCACATCTCATGTTATAGGAAGGGTCTCAGGATTGGAATGGGAAGGACTTGGATATCACATCTCATTCTATAGGAAGGCTCTCAGGGTTGGAAGGGGAAGGAGTTGGATATCACATTTCATGTTAGAGGTAGGATCTCAGGTTTGGTATTAGAGGCATTGAGATATCACATCTCATGCCATCAGAAGGGTCTCAGGATTGGAATGGGAAGGAGTTGGATATCACATCTCATGCTAAAGGGAGGGTCTAAGGTTTGGAAGGGGAAGGATTTGGACATCACATCTCATGTTATAGGAAGGATCTCAGGTTTGGTATTAGAAGCATTGAGATATCACATCTCATGCTATCCGAAGGGTCTCAGGTTTGGTATAAGCATTGAGATATCACATCTCTGTTATCGGAAGGGTCTCAGGATTGGAATGGGGAAGGATTTGGGTATCACATCTCATGTTATAGGACCGGTCTCAGGTTTGGTATTAGAAGCATTGAGATATCAAATCTCATGGTATAGGTCGGGTCTCAGAATTGGAATGGGAAGGAGTTGGATATCACATCTCAAGCTTTAGAAAGGGTCTCAGGATTGGAATGGGAAGGAGTTTGATATCACATCTCATGCCATGGTATGGGTCTCAGGTTTTGGTATAAGCAAGAGATGTGACATCCAAATCTTTCCCATTCCAATCTTGAGACCCTTCCTATACCATGAGATGTTATATCTCAATGCTTCTACCAAAACTGAGACCCTTCCTTTAGCATGAGATGTGATATCCAACTCCTTCCCATTCCAATCCTGAGACCCTTCCTATAGCATGAGATGTGATAGCTCAATGCCTCTAATACCAAACCTGAGATTCTTCCTATAACATGAGATGTGATATCTCAATGCTTCTAATACCAAACCTGAGACCCTCCCTTTAGCATGAGATGTGATATCCGACTCCTTCCCATTCCAATCCTGAGACCCTTCTGATAGCATGAGATGTGATATCTCAATGCCTCTAATACCAAACCTGAGATTCTTCCTATAACATGAGATGTGATATCTCAATGCTTCTAATACCAAACCTGAGACCCTCCCTTTAGCATGAGATGTGATATCCGACTCCTTCCCATTCCAATCCTGAGACCCTTCTGATAGCATGAGATGTGATATCTCAATGCCTATTATACCAAACCTGAGATCCTTCCGATAGCATGAGATGTGATATCTCAATGCTTCTAATACCAAACCTGAGATCCTTCCTATAACATGAGATGTGATATCCAAATCCTTCCCCTTCCAAACCTGAGACCCTCCCTTTAGCATGAGATGTGATATCCAACTCCTTCCCATTCCAATCCTGAGACTCTTCCGATAGCAGAGATGTGATATCTCAATGCTTATACCAAACCTGAGACCCTTCCTATGGCATGAGATGTCAAATACAACTCCTTCCGAATCCAATGCTGAGACCCTTCCTATAGCATGAGATGGGATATCTCAATGCTTAAACCAAACCTGAGACCCTTCCTATAGCATGAGAAGTGGTATCCAACTCCTTCCGATTCCAATCCTGAGACCCTTCCTGTAGCATGAGATGTGATATCTCAATGCTTCTAATACCACACCTGAGATCCTTCCTATAACATGAGATGTGATATCCAACTCCTTCCCATTCCAAACCTGAGACCCTTCCGATAGCATGAGATGTGATATCAAACTCCTTCCCATTCCAATCCTGAGATAGCTTGAGATGTGATATCCAACTCCTTCCCATTCCAATCCTGAGACCCTTCCTATACCATGAGATGTGATATCTCAATGCTTCTAATACCAAACCTGACACCCGTCCTAAAACATGAGATGTGAGATCCAAATCCTTCCCCTTCCAACCCTGAGATCTTTCCTTTAGCATGAGATGTGATATCCAACTCCGTCCCATTCCAATCCTGAGACCCTTCCTATAGCATGATATGTGATATCACAATGCTTCTAATACCAAACCTGAGATCCTTCCTATAACATGAGATGTGTATCCAACTCCTTCCCATTCCAAACCTGAGACCCTTCCTATAGCATGAGATGTGATATCTTAATGCTTCTAAAACCAAACCTGAGAACCATCCAATAACATATGTGAAATCCAAATCCTTCCCTTTCCAAACCTGAGACCCTTCAGATAGCATGTGGTGTGATATCTCAATGCTTCTAAAACCAAACATGAGAACCATCCTATAACATGAGATGTGAAATCCAAATCCTTCCCTTTCCAAACCTGAGACCCTTCCTATAGCTTGAGATGTGCTATCAAACTCCTTCCCATTCCAATCCTGTGATAGCTTGAGATGTGATATCCAACTCCTTCCCATTCCAATCCTGAGACCCTTCCTATACCATGAGATGTGATATCTCAATGCTTCTAATACCAAACCTGAGACCCGTCCTAAAACATGAGATGTGAGATCCAAATCCTTCCCCTTCCAAACCTGAGACCCTTCCTATAGCTTGAGATGTGATATCAAACTCCTTCCCATTCCAATCCTGAGATAGCTTGAGATGTGATATCCAACTCCTTCCCATTCCAATCCTGAGACCCTTCCGATAGCATGAAATGTGATATCTCAATGCTTCTAATATCAAAACTGAGACCCTCCCTATAGCATGAGATGTGATATCTCAATGCTTATACCAAACCCGAGACCCTTCCTATGGCATGAGATGTGATATCCAACTCCTTCCCATTCCAATCCTGAGACCCTTCCTATAGCATGAGATGGGATATCTCAATGCTTATACCAAACCTGAGACCCTTCCTATAGCAGGAGAAGTGGTATCCAACTCCTTCCGATTCCAATCCTGAGACCCTTCCTATAGCATGAGATGTGATATCTCAATGCTTCTAATACCAAACCTGAGATCCTTCCTATAACATGAGATGTGATATCCAACTCCTTCTCATTCCAAACCTGAGACCCTTCCGATAGCATGAGATGTGATATCAAACTCCTTCCCATTCCAATCCTGAGATAGCTTGAAATGTGATATCCAACTCCTTCCCATTCCAATCCTGAGACCCTTCCTATAGCATGAGATGTGATAGCTCAATGCCTCTAATACCAAACCTGAGATTCTTCCTATAACATGAGATGTGATATCTCAATGCTTCTAATACCAAACCTGAGACCCTCCCTTTAGCATGAGATGTGATATCCGACTCCTTCCCATTCCAATCCTGAGACCCTTCTGATAGCATGAGATGTGATATCTCAATGCCTCTAATACCAAACCTGAGATTCTTCCTATAACATGAGATGTGATATCTCAATGCTTCTAATACCAAACCTGAGATCCTTCCTATAAC
Source organism: Ambystoma mexicanum (assembly GCF_040938575.1). Taxonomy (NCBI): domain Eukaryota; kingdom Metazoa; phylum Chordata; class Amphibia; order Caudata; family Ambystomatidae; genus Ambystoma; species Ambystoma mexicanum. The sequence goes on from NC_090934.1 coordinate 1,157,194,156, forward strand.
ATGAGATGTGATATCCAAATCCTTCCCCTTCCAAACCTGAGACCCTCCCTTTAGCATGAGATGTGATATCCAACTCCTTCCCATTCCAATCCTGAGACCCTTCCGATAGCAGAGATGTGATATCTCAATGCTTATACCAAACCTGAGACCCTTCCTATGGCATGAGATGTCAAATACAACTCCTTCCGAATCCAATGCTGAGACCCTTCCTATAGCATGAGATGGGATATCTCAATGCTTAAACCAAACCTGAGACCCTTCCTATAGCATGAGAAGTGGTATCCAACTCCTTCCGATTCCAATCCTGAGACCCTTCCTGTAGCATGAGATGTGATATCTCAATGCTTCTAATACCACACCTGAGATCCTTCCTATAACATGAGATGTGATATCCAACTCCTTCCCATTCCAAACCTGAGACCCTTCCGATAGCATGAGATGTGATATCAAACTCCTTCCCATTCCAATCCTGAGATAGCTTGAGATGTGATATCCAACTCCTTCCCATTCCAATCCTGAGACCCTTCCTATACCATGAGATGTGATATCTCAATGCTTCTAATACCAAACCTGACACCCGTCCTAAAACATGAGATGTGAGATCCAAATCCTTCCCCTTCCAACCCTGAGATCTTTCCTTTAGCATGAGATGTGATATCCAACTCCGTCCCATTCCAATCCTGAGACCCTTCCTATAGCATGATATGTGATATCACAATGCTTCTAATACCAAACCTGAGATCCTTCCTATAACATGAGATGTGTATCCAACTCCTTCCCATTCCAAACCTGAGACCCTTCTGATAGCATGAGATGTGATATCTCAATGCCTCTAATACCAAACCTGAGATTCTTCCTATAACATGAGATGTGATATCTCAATGCTTCTAATACCAAACCTGAGACCCTCCCTTTAGCATGAGATGTGATATCCGACTCCTTCCCATTCCAATCCTGAGACCCTTCTGATAGCATGAGATGTGATATCTCAATGCCTATAATACCAAACCTGAGATCCTTCCGATAGCATGAGATGTGATATCTCAATGCTTCTAATACCAAACTTGAGATCCTTCCTATAACATGAGATGTGATATCCAAATCCTTCCCCTTCCAAACCTGAGACCCTCCCTTTAGCATGAGATGTGATATCCAACTCCTTCCCATTCCAATCCTGAGACCCTTCCGATAGCAGAGATGTGATATCTCAATGCTTATACCAAACCTGAGACCCTTCCTATGGCATGAGATGTCAAATACAACTCCTTCCGAATCCAATGCTGAGACCCTTCCTATAGCATGAGATGGGATATCTCAATGCTTAAACCAAACCTGAGACCCTTCCTATAGCATGAGAAGTGGTATCCAACTCCTTCCGATTCCAATCCTGAGACCCTTCCTGTAGCATGAGATGTGATATCTCAATGCTTCTAATACCACACCTGAGATCCTTCCTATAACATGAGATGTGATATCCAACTCCTTCCCATTCCAAACCTGAGACCCTTCCGATAGCATGAGATGTGATATCAAACTCCTTCCCATTCCAATCCTGAGATAGCTTGAGATGTGATATCCAACTCCTTCCCATTCCAATCCTGAGACCCTTCCTATACCATGAGATGTGATATCTCAATGCTTCTAATACCAAACCTGACACCCGTCCTAAAACATGAGATGTGAGATCCAAATCCTTCCCCTTCCAACCCTGAGATCTTTCCTTTAGCATGAGATGTGATATCCAACTCCGTCCCATTCCAATCCTGAGACCCTTCCTATAGCATGATATGTGATATCACAATGCTTCTAATACCAAACCTGAGATCCTTCCTATAACATGAGATGTGTATCCAACTCCTTCCCATTCCAAACCTGAGACCCTTCCTATAGCATGAGATGTGATATCTTAATGCTTCTAAAACCAAACCTGAGAACCATCCAATAACATATGTGAAATCCAAATCCTTCCCTTTCCAAACCTGAGACCCTTCAGATAGCATGTGGTGTGATATCTCAATGCTTCTAAAACCAAACATGAGAACCATCCTATAACATGAGATGTGAAATCCAAATCCTTCCCTTTCCAAACCTGAGACCCTTCCTATAGCTTGAGATGTGCTATCAAACTCCTTCCCATTCCAATCCTGTGATAGCTTGAGATGTGATATCCAACTCCTTCCCATTCCAATCCTGAGACCCTTCCTATACCATGAGATGTGATATCTCAATGCTTCTAATACCAAACCTGAGACCCGTCCTAAAACATGAGATGTGAGATCCAAATCCTTCCCCTTCCAAACCTGAGACCCTTCCTATAGCTTGAGATGTGATATCAAACTCCTTCCCATTCCAATCCTGAGATAGCTTGAGATGTGATATCCAACTCCTTCCCATTCCAATCCTGAGACCCTTCCGATAGCATGAAATGTGATATCTCAATGCTTCTAATATCAAAACTGAGACCCTCCCTATAGCATGAGATGTGATATCTCAATGCTTATACCAAACCCGAGACCCTTCCTATGGCATGAGATGTGATATCCAACTCCTTCCCATTCCAATCCTGAGACCCTTCCTATAGCATGAGATGGGATATCTCAATGCTTATACCAAACCTGAGACCCTTCCTATAGCAGGAGAAGTGGTATCCAACTCCTTCCGATTCCAATCCTGAGACCCTTCCTATAGCATGAGATGTGATATCTCAATGCTTCTAATACCAAACCTGAGATCCTTCCTATAACATGAGATGTGATATCCAACTCCTTCTCATTCCAAACCTGAGACCCTTCCGATAGCATGAGATGTGATATCAAACTCCTTCCCATTCCAATCCTGAGATAGCTTGAGATGTGATATCCAACTCCTTCCCATTCCAATCCTGAGACCCTTCCTATACCATGAGATGTGATTTCTCAATGCTTCTAATACCAAACCTGACACCTGTCCTAAAACATGAGATGTGAGATCCAAATCCTTCCCCTTCCAAACCTGAGATCTTTCCTTTAGCATGAGATGTGATATCCAACTCCGTCCCATTCCAATCCTGAGACCCTTCCTATAGCATGATATGTGATATCACAATGCTTCTAATACCAAACCTGAGATCCTTCCTATAACATGAGATGTGTATCCAACTCCTTCCCATTCCAAACCTGAGACCCTTCCTATAGCATGAGATGTGATATCTTAATGCTTCTAAAACCAAACCTGAGAACCATCCAATAACATATGTGAAATCCAAATCCTTCCCTTTCCAAACCTGAGACCCTTCAGATAGCATGTGGTGTGATATCTCAATGCTTCTAAAACCAAACATGAGAACCATCCTATAACATGAGATGTGAAATCCAAATCCTTCCCTTTCCAAACCTGAGACCCTTCCTATAGCTTGAGATGAGCTATCAAACTCCTTCCCATTCCAATCCTGTGATAGCTTGAGATGTGATATGCAACTCCTTCCCATTCCAATCCTGAGACCCTTCCTATACCATGAGATGTGATATCTCAATGCTTCTAATACCAAACCTGACACCCGTCCTAAAACATGAGATGTGAGATCCAAATCCTTACCCTTCCAAACCTGAGACCCTTCCTATAGCTTGAGATGTGATATCAAACTCCTTCCCATTCCAATCCTGAGATAGCTTGAGATGTGATATCCAACTCCTTCCCATTCCAATCCTGAGACCCTTCCGATAGCATGAAATGTGATATCTCAATGCTTCTAATATCAAAACTGAGACCCTCCCTATAGCATGAGATGTGATATCTAAGTCCTTCTCATTCCTATCCTGAAACCCTTCTGATAGCAGAGATGTGATATCTCAATGCTTATACCAAACCGGAGACCCTTACTATGGCATGAGATGTGATATCCAACTCCTTCCCATTCCAATCCTGAGACCCTTCCTATAGCATGAGATGTGATATCTCATTGCTTCTATCAAACTTGAGTCCCTTCCTTTAGCATGAGATGTGATATCCAACTCCTTCCCATTCCAATCCTGAGACCCTTCTGATAGCATGAGATGTGATATCTCAATGCCTATAATACCAAACCTGAGATCCTTCCGATAGCATGAGATGTGATATCTCAATGCTTCTAATACCAAACCTGAGATACTTCCTATAACATGAGATGTGATATCCAAATCCTTCCCCTTCCAAACCTGAGACCCTCCCTTTAGCATGAGATGTGATATCCAACTCCTTCCGATTCCAATCCTGAGACCCTTCCGATAGCAGAGATGTGATATCTCAATGCTTATACCAAACCTGAGACCCTTCCTATAGCATGAGATGTGGTATCCAACTCCTTCCGATTCCAATCCTGAGACCCTTCCGATAGCAGAGATGTGATATCTCAATGCTTATACCAAACCTGAGACCCTTCCTATGGCATGAGATGTCAAATACAACTCCTTCCGATTCCAATGCTGAGACCCTTCCTATAGCATGAGATGGGATATCTCAATGCTTATACCAAACCTGAGACCCTTCCTATAGCATGAGAAGTGGTATCCAACTCATTCCGATTCCAATCCTGAGACCCTTCCTATAGCATGAGATGTGATATCTCAATGCTTCTAATACCAAACCTGAGATCCTTCCTATAACATGAGATGTGATATCCAACTCCTTCCCATTCCAAACCTGAGACCCTTCCGATAGCATGAGATGTGATATCAAACTCCTTCCCATTCCAATCCTGAGATAGCTTGAGATGTGATATCCAACTCCTTCCCATTCCAATCCTGAGACCCTTCCTATACCATGAGATGTGATATCTCAATGCTTCTAATACCAAACCTGACACCCGTCCTAAAACATGAGATGTGAGATCCAAATCCTTCCCCTTCCAATCCTGAGACCCTTCCTATAGCATGATATGTGATATCACAATGCTTCTAATACCAAACCTAAGATCCTTCCTATAACATGAGATGTGTATCCAACTCCTTCCCATTCCAAACCTGAGACCCTTCCTATAGCATGAGATGTGATATTTTAATGCTTCTAAAACCAAACCTGAGAACCATCCAATAACATATGTGAAATCCAAATCCTTCCCTTTCCAAACCTGAGACCCTTCAGATAGCATGTGGTGTGATATCTCAATGCTTCTAAAACCAAACATGAGAACCATCCTATAACATGAGATGTGAAATCCAAATCCTTCCCTTTCCAAACCTGAGACCCTTCCTATAGCTTGAGATGTGCTATCAAACTCCTTCCCATTCCAATCCTGTGATAGCTTGAGATGTGATATCCAACTCCTTCCCATTCCAATCCTGAGACCCTTCCTATAGCATGAGATGTGATATCTCAATGCTTCTAATACCAAACCTGAGACCCGTCCTAAAACATGAGATGTGAGATCCAAATCCTTCCCCTTCCAAACCTGAGAACCTTCCTATAGCTTGAGATGTGATATCAAACTCCTTCCCATTCCAATCCTGAGATAGCTTGAGATGTGATATCCAACTCCTTCCCATTCCAATCCTGAGACCCTTCCGATAGCATGAAATGTGATATCTCAATGCTTCTAATATCAAAACTGAGACCCTCCCTATAGCATGAGATGTGATATCTCAATGCTTATACCAAACCCGAGACCCTTCCTATGGCATGAGATGTGATATCCAACTCCTTCCCATTCCAATCCTGAGACCCTTCCTATAGCATGAGATGGGATATCTCAATGCTTATACCAAACCTGAGACCCTTCCTATAGCAGGAGAAGTGGTATCCAACTCCTTCCGATTCCAATCCTGAGACCCTTCCTATAGCATGAGATGTGATATCTCAATGCTTCTAATACCAAACCTGAGATCCTTCCTATAACATGAGATGTGATATCCAACTCCTTCTCATTCCAAACCTGAGACCCTTCCGATAGCATGAGATGTGATATCAAACTCCTTCCCATTCCAATCCTGAGATAGCTTGAGATGTGATATCCAACTCCTTCCCATTCCAATCCTGAGACCCTTCCTATACCATGAGATGTGATTTCTCAATGCTTCTAATACCAAACCTGACACCTGTCCTAAAACATGAGATGTGAGATCCAAATCCTTCCCCTTCCAAACCTGAGATCTTTCCTTTAGCATGAGATGTGATATCCAACTCCGTCCCATTCCAATCCTGAGACCCTTCCTATAGCATGATATGTGATATCACAATGCTTCTAATACCAAACCTGAGATCCTTCCTATAACATGAGATGTGTATCCAACTCCTTCCCATTCCAAACCTGAGACCCTTCCTATAGCATGAGATGTGATATCTTAATGCTTCTAAAACCAAACCTGAGAACCATCCAATAACATATGTGAAATCCAAATCCTTCCCTTTCCAAACCTGAGACCCTTCAGATAGCATGTGGTGTGATATCTCAATGCTTCTAAAACCAAACATGAGAACCATCCTATAACATGAGATGTGAAATCCAAATCCTTCCCTTTCCAAACCTGAGACCCTTCCTATAGCTTGAGATGAGCTATCAAACTCCTTCCCATTCCAATCCTGTGATAGCTTGAGATGTGATATGCAACTCCTTCCCATTCCAATCCTGAGACTCTTCCTATACCATGAGATGTGATATCTCAATGCTTCTAATACCAAACCTGACACCCGTCCTAAAACATGAGATGTGAGATCCAAATCCTTACCCTTCCAAACCTGAGACCCTTCCTATAGCTTGAGATGTGATATCAAACTCCTTCCCATTCCAATCCTGAGATAGCTTGAGATGTGATATCCAACTCCTTCCCATTCCAATCCTGAGACCCTTCTGATAGCATGAGATGTGATATCTCAATGCCTATAATACCAAACCTGAGATCCTTCCGATAGCATGAGATGTGATATCTCAATGCTTCTAATACCAAACCTGAGATACTTCCTATAACATGAGATGTGATATCCAAATCCTTCCCCTTCCAAACCTGAGACCCTCCCTTTAGCATGAGATGTGATATCCAACTCCTTCCGATTCCAATCCTGAGACCCTTCCGATAGCAGAGATGTGATATCTCAATGCTTATACCAAACCTGAGACCCTTCCTATAGCATGAGATGTGGTATCCAACGCCTTCCGATTCCAATCCTGAGACCCTTCCGATAGCAGAGATGTGATATCTCAATGCTTATACCAAACCTGAGACCCTTCCTATGGCATGAGATGTCAAATACAACTCCTTCCGATTCCAATGCTGAGACCCTTCCTATAGCATGAGATGGGATATCTCAATGCTTATACCAAACCTGAGACCCTTCCTATAGCATGAGAAGTGGTATCCAACTCATTCCGATTCCAATCCTGAGACCCTTCCTATAGCATGAGATGTGATATCTCAATGCTTCTAATACCAAACCTGAGATCCTTCCTATAACATGAGATGTGATATCCAACTCCTTCCCATTCCAAACCTGAGACCCTTCCGATAGCATGAGATGTGATATCAAACTCCTTCCCATTCCAATCCTGAGATAGCTTGAGATGTGATATCCAACTCCTTCCCATTCCAATCCTGAGACCCTTCCTATACCATGAGATGTGATATCTCAATGCTTCTAATACCAAACCTGACACCCGTCCTAAAACATGAGATGTGAGATCCAAATCCTTCCCCTTCCAATCCTGAGACCCTTCCTATAGCATGATATGTGATATCACAATGCTTCTAATACCAAACCTAAGATCCTTCCTATAACATGAGATGTGTATCCAACTCCTTCCCATTCCAAACCTGAGACCCTTCCTATAGCATGAGATGTGATATTTTAATGCTTCTAAAACCAAACCTGAGAACCATCCAATAACATATGTGAAATCCAAATCCTTCCCTTTCCAAACCTGAGACCCTTCAGATAGCATGTGGTGTGATATCTCAATGCTTCTAAAACCAAACATGAGAACCATCCTATAACATGAGATGTGAAATCCAAATCCTTCCCTTTCCAAACCTGAGACCCTTCCTATAGCTTGAGATGTGCTATCAAACTCCTTCCCATTCCAATCCTGTGATAGCTTGAGATGTGATATCCAACTCCTTCCCATTCCAATCCTGAGACCCTTCCTATAGCATGAGATGTGATATCTCAATGCTTCTAATACCAAACCTGAGACCCGTCCTAAAACATGAGATGTGAGATCCAAATCCTTCCCCTTCCAAACCTGAGAACCTTCCTATAGCTTGAGATGTGATATCAAACTCCTTCCCATTCCAATCCTGAGATAGCTTGAGATGTGATATCCAACTCCTTCCCATTCCAATCCTGAGACCCTTCCGATAGCATGAAATGTGATATCTCAATGCTTCTAATATCAAAACTGAGACCCTCCCTATAGCATGAGATGTGATATCTCAATGCTTATACCAAACCCGAGACCCTTCCTATGGCATGAGATGTGATATCCAACTCCTTCCCATTCCAATCCTGAGACCCTTCCTATAGCATGAGATGGGATATCTCAATGCTTATACCAAACCTGAGACCCTTCCTATAGCAGGAGAAGTGGTATCCAACTCCTTCCGATTCCAATCCTGAGACCCTTCCTATAGCATGAGATGTGATATCTCAATGCTTCTAATACCAAACCTGAGATCCTTCCTATAACATGAGATGTGATATCCAACTCCTTCTCATTCCAAACCTGAGACCCTTCCGATAGCATGAGATGTGATATCAAACTCCTTCCCATTCCAATCCTGAGATAGCTTGAGATGTGATATCCAACTCCTTCCCATTCCAATCCTGAGACCCTTCCTATACCATGAGATGTGATTTCTCAATGCTTCTAATACCAAACCTGACACCTGTCCTAAAACATGAGATGTGAGATCCAAATCCTTCCCCTTCCAAACCTGAGATCTTTCCTTTAGCATGAGATGTGATATCCAACTCCGTCCCATTCCAATCCTGAGACCCTTCCTATAGCATGATATGTGATATCACAATGCTTCTAATACCAAACCTGAGATCCTTCCTATAACATGAGATGTGTATCCAACTCCTTCCCATTCCAAACCTGAGACCCTTCCTATAGCATGAGATGTGATATCTTAATGCTTCTAAAACCAAACCTGAGAACCATCCAATAACATATGTGAAATCCAAATCCTTCCCTTTCCAAACCTGAGACCCTTCAGATAGCATGTGGTGTGATATCTCAATGCTTCTAAAACCAAACATGAGAACCATCCTATAACATGAGATGTGAAATCCAAATCCTTCCCTTTCCAAACCTGAGACCCTTCCTATAGCTTGAGATGAGCTATCAAACTCCTTCCCATTCCAATCCTGTGATAGCTTGAGATGTGATATGCAACTCCTTCCCATTCCAATCCTGAGACCCTTCCTATACCATGAGATGTGATATCTCAATGCTTCTAATACCAAACCTGACACCCGTCCTAAAACATGAGATGTGAGATCCAAATCCTTACCCTTCCAAACCTGAGACCCTTCCTATAGCTTGAGATGTGATATCAAACTCCTTCCCATTCCAATCCTGAGATAGCTTGAGATGTGATATCCAACTCCTTCCCATTCCAATCCTGAGACCCTTCCGATAGCATGAAATGTGATATCTCAATGCTTCTAATATCAAAACTGAGACCCTCCCTATAGCATGAGATGTGATATCTAAGTCCTTCCCATTCCTATCCTGAAACCCTTCTGATAGCAGAGATGTGATATCTCAATGCTTATACCAAACCTGAGACCCTTACTATGGCATGAGATGTGATATCCAACTCCTTCCCATTCCAATCCTGAGACCCTTCCTATAGCATGAGATGTGATATCTCATTGCTTCTATCAAACTTGAGTCCCTTCCTTTAGCATGAGATGTGATATCCAACTCCTTCCCATTCCAATCCTGAGACCCTTCTGATAGCATGAGATGTGATATCTCAATGCCTATAATACCAAACCTGAGATCCTTCCGATAGCATGAGATGTGATATCTCAATGCTTCTAATACCAAACCTGAGATACTTCCTATAACATGAGATGTGATATCCAAATCCTTCCCCTTCCAAACCTGAGACCCTCCCTTTAGCATGAGATGTGATATCCAACTCCTTCCGATTCCAATCCTGAGACCCTTCCGATAGCAGAGATGTGATATCTCAATGCTTATACCAAACCTGAGACCCTTCCTATAGCATGAGATGTGGTATCCAACTCCTTCCGATTCCAATCCTGAGACCCTTCCGATAGCAGAGATGTGATATCTCAATGCTTATACCAAACCTGAGACCCTTCCTATGGCATGAGATGTCAAATACAACTCCTTCCGATTCCAATGCTGAGACCCTTCCTATAGCATGAGATGGGATATCTCAATGCTTATACCAAACCTGAGACCCTTCCTATAGCATGAGAAGTGGTATCCAACTCATTCCGATTCCAATCCTGAGACCCTTCCTATAGCATGAGATGTGATATCTCAATGCTTCTAATACCAAACCTGAGATCCTTCCTATAACATGAGATGTGATATCCAACTCCTTCCCATTCCAAACCTGAGACCCTTCCGATAGCATGAGATGTGATATCAAACTCCTTCCCATTCCAATCCTGAGATAGCTTGAGATGTGATATCCAACTCCTTCCCATTCCAATCCTGAGACCCTTCCTATACCATGAGATGTGATATCTCAATGCTTCTAATACCAAACCTGACACCCGTCCTAAAACATGAGATGTGAGATCCAAATCCTTCCCCTTCCAATCCTGAGACCCTTCCTATAGCATGATATGTGATATCACAATGCTTCTAATACCAAACCTGAGATCCTTCCTATAACATGAGATGTGTATCCAACTCCTTCCCATTCCAAACCTGAGACCCTTCCTATAGCATGAGATGTGATATTTTAATGCTTCTAAAACCAAACCTGAGAACCATCCAATAACATATGTGAAATCCAAATCCTTCCCTTTCCAAACCTGAGACCCTTCAGATAGCATGTGGTGTGATATCTCAATGCTTCTAAAACCAAACATGAGAACCATCCTATAACATGAGATGTGAAATCCAAATCCTTCCCTTTCCAAACCTGAGACCCTTCCTATAGCTTGAGATGTGATATCTCAATGCTTCTAATACCAAACCTGAGACCCGTCCTAAAACATGAGATGTGAGATCCAAATCCTTCCCCTTCCAAACCTGAGACCCTTCCTATAGCTTGAGATGTGATATCAAACTCCTTCCCATTCCAATCCTGAGATAGCTTGAGATGTGATATCCAACTCCTTCCCATTCCAATCCTGAGACCCTTCCGATAGCATGAAATGTGATATCTCAATGCTTCTAATATGAAAACTGAGACCCTCCCTATAGCATGAGATGTGATATCTAAGTCCTTCCCATTCCTATCCTGAGACCCTTCCGATAGCAGAGATGTGATATCTCAGTGCTTATACCAAACCTGAGACCCTTCCTATGGCATGAAATGTGATATCCAACTCCTTCCCATTCCAATCCTGAGACCCTTCCTATAGCATGAGATGTGATATCTCAATGCTTCTATCAAACTTGAGTCCCTTCCTTTAGCATGGGATGTGCTATCCAACTCCTTCCCATTCCAATCCTGAGACCCTTCCTATAGCATGAGATGTGATATCTCAAAGCTTCTAATACCAAACCTGAGACCCTTCCTATGGCATGAGATGTGATATCCAACTCCTTCCCATTCCAATCCTGAGACCCTTCCTATAGCATGAGATGTGATATCTCAATGCTTCTATCAAACTTGAGTCCCTTCCTTTAGCATGAGATATGATATCCAAATCCTTCCCCTTTCAAACCTGACACCCTTCCTATAGCAAGAGATGTGATATCCAAATCCTTCCCATTCCAATCCTGAGACCCTTCCTATAACATGAGATGTGATATCCAACTCCTTCCCATTCCAACCTGAGACCCTTCCTATAGCATGAGAAGGGATATCCAACTCCTTCCCATTCCAATCCTGAAACCCTTCCTATAGCATGAGATGTGATATCTCAATGTTTCTAATAAACAACCTGAGACCCTTCCTATAGCAAGAGATGTGACATCCAAATCCTTCCCATTCCAATCCTGAGACCCTTCCTATAACATGAGATGTGATATCCAACTCCTTCCCATTCCAACCTGAGACCCTTCCTATAGCATGAGAAGGGATATCCAACTCCTTCCCATTCCAATCCTGAAACCCTTCCTATAGCATGAGATGTGATATCTCAATGTTTCTAATAAACAACCTGAGACCCTTCCTATAGCAAGAGATGTGACATCCAAATATTTCCCATTCCAATCCTGAGATCCTTCCTATTGGATGAGATGTGATATCCAACTCCTTCCCATTCCAACCTGAGACCCTTCCTATAGCATGAGAAGGGATATCCAACTCCTTCCCATTCCAATCCTGAAACCATTCCTATAGCATGAGATGTGATATCTCAATGTTTCTAATAAAAAACCTGAGACCCTTCCTATAGCAAGAGATGTGACATCCAAATCCTTCCCATCCCAATCCTGAGATCCTTCCTATTGGATGAGATGTGATATCCAACTCCTTCCCATTATAATCCTGAGACCCTTCCTATAAAATGAGATGTGATATCTCAATGCTTCTACCAAAACTGAGACCCTTCCTTTAGCATGAGATGTGATATCTCAATGCCTCTAATACCAAACCTGAGATTCTTCCTATAACATGAGATGTGATATCTCAATGCTCCTAATACCAAACCTGAGACCCTCCCTTTAGCATGAGATGTGATATCCGACTCCTTCCCATTCCAATCCTGAGACCCTTCTGATAGCATGAGATGTGATATCTCAATGCCTCTAATACCAAACCTGAGATTCTTCCTATAACATGAGATGTGATATCTCAATGCTTCTAATACCAAACCTGAGACCCTCCCTTTAGCATGACATGTGATATCCGACTCCTTCCCATTCCAATCCTGAGACCCTTCTGAAAGCATGAGATGTGATATCTCAATGTCTATAATACCAAACCTGAGATCCTTCCGATAGCATGAGATGTGATATCTCAATCCTTCTAATACCAAACCTGAGATCCTTCCTATAACATGAGATGTGATATCCAAATCCTTCCCCTTCCAAACCTGAGACCCTCCCTTTAGCATGAGATGTGATATCCAACTCCTTCCCATTCCAATCCTGAGACCCTTCCGATAGCAGAGATGTGATATCTCAATGCTTATACCAAACCTGAGACCCTTCCTATTGCATGAGATGTCAAATACAACTCCTTCCGATTCCAATGCTGAGACCCTTGAGATGGGATATCTCAATGCTTATACCAAACCTGAGACCCTTCCTATAGCATGAGATGTGGTATCCAACTCCTTCCGATTCCAATCTTGAGACCCTTCCTATAGCATGAGATGTGATATCTCAATGCTTCTAATACCAAACCTGAGATCCTTCCTATAACATGAGATGTGATATCCAACTCCTTCCCATTCCAAACCTGAGACCCTTCCGATAGCATGAGATGTGATATCCAACTCCTTCCCATTCCAATCCTGAGACCCTTCCGATAGCAGAGATGTGATATCTCAATGCTTATACCAAACCTGAGACCCTTCCTATGGCATGAGATGTCAAATACAACTCCTTCCGATTCCAATGCTGAGACCCTTGAGATGGGATATCTCAATGCTTATACCAAACCTGAGACCCTTCCTATAGCATGAGATGTGGTATCCAACTCCTTCCGATTCCAATCTTGAGACCCTTCCTATAGCATGAGATGTGATATCTCAATGCTTCTAATACCAAACCTGAGATCCTTCCTATAACATGAGATGTGATATCCAACTCCTTCCCATTCCAAACCTGAGACCCTTCCGATAGCTTGAGATGTGATATCCAACTCCTTCCCATTGCAATTCTAAGACCCTTCCAATAGCATGAGATGTGATATCTCAATGCTTCTAATACCAAACCTGAGACCCGTCCTAAAACATGAGATGTGAGATCCAAATCCTTCCCCTTCCAAACCTGAGACCTTTCCTTTAGCATATGTGATATCCAACTACTTCCCATTCCGAATCCTGAGACCCTTCCGATAGCATGAGATGTGATATCCAACTCCTTCCAATTCCAATACTGAGACCCTTCCAATAGCATATGTGATATCTCAATGCTTCTAATATCAAACCTGAGAACCTCCCTATAGCATGAGATGTGATATCCAACTCCTTCCAATTCCAATACTGAGACCCTTCCAATAGCATATGTGATATCTCAATGCTTCTAATATCAAAACTGAGACCCTTCCGATAGCATGAGATGTGATATCAAACTCCTTCCCATTCCAATACTGAGATAGCTTGAGATGTGATATCCAACTCCTTCCCATTCCAATTCTGAGACCCTTCCTATAGCATGAGATGTGATATCTCAATGCTTCTAATACCAAACCTGAGACCCGTCCTAAAACATGAGAGGTGAGATCCAAATCCTTCCCCTTCCAAATCTGAGACCTTTCCTTTAGCATATGTGATATCCAACTACTTCCCATTCCAATCCTGAGACCCTTCCGATAGCATGAGATGTGATATCCAACTCCTTCCAATTCCAATACTGAGACCCTTCCAATAGCATATGTGATATCTCAATGCTTCTAATATCAAACCTGAGAACCTCCCTATAGCATGAGATGTGATATCCAACTCCTTCCAATTCCAAATCTGAGACCCTTCCAATAGCATATGTGATATCTCAATGCTTCTAATATCAAAACTGAGACCCTCCCTATATCATGAGATGTGATATCTAAGTCCTTCCCATTCCTATCCTGAGACCCTTCCGATAGAAGAGATGTGATACCTCAATGCTTATACCAAACCTGAGACCCTTCCTATGGCATGAGATGTGATATCCAACTCCTTCCCATTCCAATCCTGAGACCCTTCCTATAGCATGAGATGTGATATCTCAATGCTTCTATCAAACCTGAGTCCCTTCCTCTAGCATGAGATGTGATATCCAACTCCTTCCTATTCCAATCCTGAGACCCTTCCTATACCATGAGATGTGATATCTCAATGCTTCTAATACCAAACCTGACATCCGTCCTAAAACATGAGATGTGAGATCCAAATCCTTCCCCTTCCAATCCTGAGACCCTTCCTATAGCATGATATGTGATATCACAATGCTTCTAATACCAAACCTGAGATCCTTCCTATAACATGAGATGTGTATCCAACTCCTTCCCATTCCAAACCTGAGACCCTTCCTATAGCATGAGATGTGATATCTTAATGCTTCTAATACCAAACCTGACACCCGTCCTAAAACATGAGATGTGAGATCCAAATCCTTCCCGTTCCAATCCTGAGACCCTTCCTATAGCATGATATGTGATATCACAATGCTTCTAATACCAAACCTGAGATCCTTCCTATAACATGAGATGTGTATCCAACTCCTTCCCATTCCAAACCTGAGACCCTTCCTATAGCATGAGATGTGATATCTTAATGCTTCTAAAACCAAACCTGAGAACCATCCAATAACATATGTGAAATCCAAATCCTTCCCTTTCCAAACCTGAGACCCTTCAGATAGCATGTGGTGTGATATCTCAATGCTTCTAAAACCAAACATGAGAACCATCCTATAACATGAGATGTGAAATCCAAATCCTTCCCTTTCCAAACCTGAGACCCTTCCTATAGCTTGAGATAAGCTATCAAACTCCTTCCCATTCCAATCCTGTGATAGCTTGAGATGTGATATCCAACTCCTTCCCATTCCAATCCTGAGACCCTTCCTATACCATGAGATGTGATATCTCAATGCTTCTAATACCAAACCTGAGACCCGTCCTAAAACATGAGATGTGAGATCCAAATCCTTCCCCTTCCAAACCTGAGACCCTTCCTATAGCTTGAGATGTGATATCAAACTCCTTCCCATTCCAATCCTGAGATAGCTTGAGATGTGATATCCAACTCCTTCCCATTCCAATCCTGAGACCCTTCCGATAGCATGAAATGTGATATCTCAATGCTTCTAATATGAAAACTGAGACCCTCCCTATAGCATGAGATGTGATATCTAAGTCCTTCCCATTCCTATCCTGAGACCCTTCCGATAGCAGAGATGTGATATCTCAATGCTTATACCAAACCTGAGACCCTTCCTATGGCATGAAATGTGATATCCAACTCCTTCCCATTCCAATCCTGAGACCCTTCCTATAGCATGAGATGTGATATCTCAATGCTTCTATCAAACTTGAGTCCCTTCCTTTAGCATGGGATGTGCTATCCAACTCCTTCCCATTCCAATCCTGAGACCCTTCCTATAGCATGAGATGTGATATCTCAAAGCTTCTAATACCAAACCTGAGACCCTTCCTATGGCATGAGATGTGATATCCAACTCCTTCCCATTCCAATCCTGAGACCCTTCCTATAGCATGAGATGTGATATCTCAATGCTTCTATCAAACTTGAGTCCCTTCCTTTAGCATGAGATATGATATCCAAATCCTTCCCCTTTCAAACCTGACACCCTTCCTTTAGCATGAGATGTGATATCCAACTCCTTCCCATTCCAATCCTGAGACCCTTCCTATACCATGAGATGTGATATCTCAATGCTTCTAATACCAAACCTGACACCCGTCCTAAAACATGAGATGTGAGATCCAAATCCTTCCCCTTCCAACCCTGAGATCTTTCCTTTAGCATGAGATGTGATATCCAACTCCGTCCCATTCCAATCCTGAGACCCTTCCTATAGCATGATATGTGATATCACAATGCTTCTAATACCAAACCTGAGATCCTTCCTATAACATGAGATGTGTATCCAACTCCTTCCCATTCCAAACCTGAGACCCTTCTGATAGCATGAGATGTGATATCTCAATGCCTCTAATACCAAACCTGAGATTCTTCCTATAACATGAGATGTGATATCTCAATGCTTCTAATACCAAACCTGAGACCCTCCCTTTAGCATGAGATGTGATATCCGACTCCTTCCCATTCCAATCCTGAGACCCTTCTGATAGCATGAGATGTGATATCTCAATGCCTATAATACCAAACCTGAGATCCTTCCGATAGCATGAGATGTGATATCTCAATGCTTCTAATACCAAACTTGAGATCCTTCCTATAACATGAGATGTGATATCCAAATCCTTCCCCTTCCAAACCTGAGACCCTCCCTTTAGCATGAGATGTGATATCCAACTCCTTCCCATTCCAATCCTGAGACCCTTCCGATAGCAGAGATGTGATATCTCAATGCTTATACCAAACCTGAGACCCTTCCTATGGCATGAGATGTCAAATACAACTCCTTCCGAATCCAATGCTGAGACCCTTCCTATAGCATGAGATGGGATATCTCAATGCTTAAACCAAACCTGAGACCCTTCCTATAGCATGAGAAGTGGTATCCAACTCCTTCCGATTCCAATCCTGAGACCCTTCCTGTAGCATGAGATGTGATATCTCAATGCTTCTAATACCACACCTGAGATCCTTCCTATAACATGAGATGTGATATCCAACTCCTTCCCATTCCAAACCTGAGACCCTTCCGATAGCATGAGATGTGATATCAAACTCCTTCCCATTCCAATCCTGAGATAGCTTGAGATGTGATATCCAACTCCTTCCCATTCCAATCCTGAGACCCTTCCTATACCATGAGATGTGATATCTCAATGCTTCTAATACCAAACCTGACACCCGTCCTAAAACATGAGATGTGAGATCCAAATCCTTCCCCTTCCAACCCTGAGATCTTTCCTTTAGCATGAGATGTGATATCCAACTCCGTCCCATTCCAATCCTGAGACCCTTCCTATAGCATGATATGTGATATCACAATGCTTCTCATACCAAACCTGAGATCCTTCCTATAACATGAGATGTGTATCCAACTCCTTCCCATTCCAAACCTGAGACCCTTCCTATAGCATGAGATGTGATATCTTAATGCTTCTAAAACCAAACTTGAGAACCATCCAATAACATATGTGAAATCCAAATCCTTCCCTTTCCAAACCTGAGACCCTTCAGATAGCATGTGGTGTGATATCTCAATGCTTCTAAAACCAAACATGAGAACCATCCTATAACATGAGATGTGTAATCCAAATCCTTCCCTTTCCAAACCTGAGACCCTTCCTATAGCTTGAGATGTGCTATCAAACTCCTTCCCATTCCAATCCTGTGATAGCTTGAGATGTGATATCCAACTCCTTCCCATTCCAATCCTGAGACCCTTCCTATACCATGAGATGTGATATCTCAATGCTTCTAATACCAAACCTGAGACCCGTCCTAAAACATGAGATGTGAGATCCAAATCCTTCCCCTTCCAAACCTGAGAACCTTCCTATAGCTTGAGATGTGATATCAAACTCCTTCCCATTCCAATCCTGAGATAGCTTGAGATGTGATATCCAACTCCTTCCCATTCCAATCCTGAGACCCTTCCGATAGCATGAAATGTGATATCTCAATGCTTCTAATATCAAAACTGAGACCCTCCCTATAGCATGAGATGTGATATCTCAATGCTTATACCAAACCCGAGACCCTTCCTATGGCATGAGATGTGATATCCAACTCCTTCCCATTCCAATCCTGAGACCCTTCCTATAGCATGAGATGGGATATCTCAATGCTTATACCAAACCTGAGACCCTTCCTATAGCAGGAGAAGTGGTATCCAACTCCTTCCGATTCCAATCCTGAGACCCTTCCTATAGCATGAGATGTGATATCTCAATGCTTCTAATACCAAACCTGAGATCCTTCCTATAACATGAGATGTGATATCCAACTCCTTCTCATTCCAAACCTGAGACCCTTCCGATAGCATGAGATGTGATATCAAACTCCTTCCCATTCCAATCCTGAGATAGCTTGAGATGTGATATCCAACTCCTTCCCATTCCAATCCTGAGACCCTTCCTATACCATGAGATGTGATTTCTCAATGCTTCTAATACCAAACCTGACACCTGTCCTAAAACATGAGATGTGAGATCCAAATCCTTCCCCTTCCAAACCTGAGATCTTTCCTTTAGCATGAGATGTGATATCCAACTCCGTCCCATTCCAATCCTGAGACCCTTCCTATAGCATGATATGTGATATCACAATGCTTCTAATACCAAACCTGAGATCCTTCCTATAACATGAGATGTGTATCCAACTCCTTCCCATTCCAAACCTGAGACCCTTCCTATAGCATGAGATGTGATATCTTAATGCTTCTAAAACCAAACCTGAGAACCATCCAATAACATATGTGAAATCCAAATCCTTCCCTTTCCAAACCTGAGACCCTTCAGATAGCATGTGGTGTGATATCTCAATGCTTCTAAAACCAAACATGAGAACCATCCTATAACATGAGATGTGAAATCCAAATCCTTCCCTTTCCAAACCTGAGACCCTTCCTATAGCTTGAGATGAGCTATCAAACTCCTTCCCATTCCAATCCTGTGATAGCTTGAGATGTGATATGCAACTCCTTCCCATTCCAATCCTGAGACCCTTCCTATACCATGAGATGTGATATCTCAATGCTTCTAATACCAAACCTGACACCCGTCCTAAAACATGAGATGTGAGATCCAAATCCTTACCCTTCCAAACCTGAGACCCTTCCTATAGCTTGAGATGTGATATCAAACTCCTTCCCATTCCAATCCTGAGATAGCTTGAGATGTGATATCCAACTCCTTCCCATTCCATTCCTGAGACCCTTCCGATAGCATGAAATGTGATATCTCAATGCTTCTAATATCAAAACTGAGACCCTCCCTATAGCATGAGATGTGATATCTAAGTCCTTCCCATTCCTATCCTGAAACCCTTCTGATAGCAGAGATGTGATATCTCAATGCTTATACCAAACCTGAGACCCTTACTATGGCATGAGATGTGATATCCAACTCCTTCCCATTCCAATCCTGAGACCCTTCCTATAGCATGAGATGTGATATCTCATTGCTTCTATCAAACTTGAGTCCCTTCCTTTAGCATGAGATGTGATATCCAACTCCTTCCCATTCCAATCCTGAGACCCTTCTGATAGCATGAGATGTGATATCTCAATGCCTATAATACCAAACCTGAGATCCTTCCGATAGCATGAGATGTGATATCTCAATGCTTCTAATACCAAACCTGAGATACTTCCTATAACATGAGATGTGATATCCAAATCCTTCCCCTTCCAAACCTGAGACCCTCCCTTTAGCATGAGATGTGATATCCAACTCCTTCCGATTCCAATCCTGAGACCCTTCCGATAGCAGAGATGTGATATCTCAATGCTTATACCAAACCTGAGACCCTTCCTATAGCATGAGATGTGGTATCCAACTCCTTCCGATTCCAATCCTGAGACCCTTCCGATAGCAGAGATGTGATATCTCAATGCTTATACCAAACCTGAGACCCTTCCTATGGCATGAGATGTCAAATACAACTCCTTCCGATTCCAATGCTGAGACCCTTCCTATAGCATGAGATGGGATATCTCAATGCTTATACCAAACCTGAGACCCTTCCTATAGCATGAGAAGTGGTATCCAACTCATTCCGATTCCAATCCTGAGACCCTTCCTATAGCATGAGATGTGATATCTCAATGCTTCTAATACCAAACCTGAGATCCTTCCTATAACATGAGATGTGATATCCAACTCCTTCCCATTCCAAACCTGAGACCCTTCCGATAGCATGAGATGTGATATCAAACTCCTTCCCATTCCAATCCTGAGATAGCTTGAGATGTGATATCCAACTCCTTCCCATTCCAATCCTGAGACCCTTCCTATACCATGAGATGTGATATCTCAATGCTTCTAATACCAAACCTGACACCCGTCCTAAAACATGAGATGTGAGATCCAAATCCTTCCCCTTCCAATCCTGAGACCCTTCCTATAGCATGATATGTGATATCACAATGCTTCTAATACCAAACCTGAGATCCTTCCTATAACATGAGATGTGTATCCAACTCCTTCCCATTCCAAACCTGAGACCCTTCCTATAGCATGAGATGTGATATTTTAATGCTTCTAAAACCAAACCTGAGAACCATCCAATAACATATGTGAAATCCAAATCCTTCCCTTTCCAAACCTGAGACCCTTCAGATAGCATGTGGTGTGATATCTCAATGCTTCTAAAACCAAACATGAGAACCATCCTATAACATGAGATGTGAAATCCAAATCCTTCCCTTTCCAAACCTGAGACCCTTCCTATAGCTTGAGATGTGCTATCAAACTCCTTCCCATTCCAATCCTGTGATAGCTTGAGATGTGATATCCAACTCCTTCCCATTCCAATCCTGAGACCCTTCCTATAGCATGAGATGTGATATCTCAATGCTTCTAATACCAAACCTGAGACCCGTCCTAAAACATGAGATGTGAGATCCAAATCCTTCCCCTTCCAAACCTGAGAACCTTCCTATAGCTTGAGATGTGATATCAAACTCCTTCCCATTCCAATCCTGAGATAGCTTGAGATGTGATATCCAACTCCTTCCCATTCCAATCCTGAGACCCTTCCGATAGCATGAAATGTGATATCTCAATGCTTCTAATATCAAAACTGAGACCCTCCCTATAGCATGAGATGTGATATCTCAATGCTTATACCAAACCCGAGACCCTTCCTATGGCATGAGATGTGATATCCAACTCCTTCCCATTCCAATCCTGAGACCCTTCCTATAGCATGAGATGGGATATCTCAATGCTTATACCAAACCTGAGACCCTTCCTATAGCAGGAGAAGTGGTATCCAACTCCTTCCGATTCCAATCCTGAGACCCTTCCTATAGCATGAGATGTGATATCTCAATGCTTCTAATACCAAACCTGAGATCCTTCCTATAACATGAGATGTGATATCCAACTCCTTCTCATTCCAAACCTGAGACCCTTCCGATAGCATGAGATGTGATATCAAACTCCTTCCCATTCCAATCCTGAGATAGCTTGAGATGTGATATCCAACTCCTTCCCATTCCAATCCTGAGACCCTTCCTATACCATGAGATGTGATTTCTCAATGCTTCTAATACCAAACCTGACACCTGTCCTAAAACATGAGATGTGAGATCCAAATCCTTCCCCTTCCAAACCTGAGATCTTTCCTTTAGCATGAGATGTGATATCCAACTCCGTCCCATTCCAATCCTGAGACCCTTCCTATAGCATGATATGTGATATCACAATGCTTCTAATACCAAACCTGAGATCCTTCCTATAACATGAGATGTGTATCCAACTCCTTCCCATTCCAAACCTGAGACCCTTCCTATAGCATGAGATGTGATATCTTAATGCTTCTAAAACCAAACCTGAGAACCATCCAATAACATATGTGAAATCCAAATCCTTCCCTTTCCAAACCTGAGACCCTTCAGATAGCATGTGGTGTGATATCTCAATGCTTCTAAAACCAAACATGAGAACCATCCTATAACATGAGATGTGAAATCCAAATCCTTCCCTTTCCAAACCTGAGACCCTTCCTATAGCTTGAGATGAGCTATCAAACTCCTTCCCATTCCAATCCTGTGATAGCTTGAGATGTGATATGCAACTCCTTCCCATTCCAATCCTGAGACCCTTCCTATACCATGAGATGTGATATCTCAATGCTTCTAATACCAAACCTGACACCCGTCCTAAAACATGAGATGTGAGATCCAAATCCTTACCCTTCCAAACCTGAGACCCTTCCTATAGCTTGAGATGTGATATCAAACTCCTTCCCATTCCAATCCTGAGATAGCTTGAGATGTGATATCCAACTCCTTCCCATTCCAATCCTGAGACCCTTCCGATAGCATGAAATGTGATATCTCAATGCTTCTAATATCAAAACTGAGACCCTCCCTATAGCATGAGATGTGATATCTAAGTCCTTCCCATTCCTATCCTGAAACCCTTCTGATAGCAGAGATGTGATATCTCAATGCTTATACCAAACCTGAGACCCTTACTATGGCATGAGATGTGATATCCAACTCCTTCCCATTCCAATCCTGAGACCCTTCCTATAGCATGAGATGTGATATCTCATTGCTTCTATCAAACTTGAGTCCCTTCCTTTAGCATGAGATGTGATATCCAACTCCTTCCCATTCCAATCCTGAGACCCTTCTGATAGCATGAGATGTGATATCTCAATGCCTATAATACCAAACCTGAGATCCTTCCGATAGCATGAGATGTGATATCTCAATGCTTCTAATACCAAACCTGAGATACTTCCTATAACATGAGATGTGATATCCAAATCCTTCCCCTTCCAAACCTGAGACCCTCCCTTTAGCATGAGATGTGATATCCAACTCCTTCCGATTCCAATCCTGAGACCCTTCCGATAGCAGAGATGTGATATCTCAATGCTTATACCAAACCTGAGACCCTTCCTATAGCATGAGATGTGGTATCCAACTCCTTCCGATTCCAATCCTGAGACCCTTCCGATAGCAGAGATGTGATATCTCAATGCTTATACCAAACCTGAGACCCTTCCTATGGCATGAGATGTCAAATACAACTCCTTCCGATTCCAATGCTGAGACCCTTCCTATAGCATGAGATGGGATATCTCAATGCTTATACCAAACCTGAGACCCTTCCTATAGCATGAGAAGTGGTATCCAACTCATTCCGATTCCAATCCTGAGACCCTTCCTATAGCATGAGATGTGATATCTCAATGCTTCTAATACCAAACCTGAGATCCTTCCTATAACATGAGATGTGATATCCAACTCCTTCCCATTCCAAACCTGAGACCCTTCCGATAGCATGAGATGTGATATCAAACTCCTTCCCATTCCAATCCTGAGATAGCTTGAGATGTGATATCCAACTCCTTCCCATTCCAATCCTGAGACCCTTCCTATACCATGAGATGTGATATCTCAATGCTTCTAATACCAAACCTGACACCCGTCCTAAAACATGAGATGTGAGATCCAAATCCTTCCCCTTCCAATCCTGAGACCCTTCCTATAGCATGATATGTGATATCACAATGCTTCTAATACCAAACCTGAGATCCTTCCTATAACATGAGATGTGTATCCAACTCCTTCCCATTCCAAACCTGAGACCCTTCCTATAGCATGAGATGTGATATTTTAATGCTTCTAAAACCAAACCTGAGAACCATCCAATAACATATGTGAAATCCAAATCCTTCCCTTTCCAAACCTGAGACCCTTCAGATAGCATGTGGTGTGATATCTCAATGCTTCTAAAACCAAACATGAGAACCATCCTATAACATGAGATGTGAAATCCAAATCCTTCCCTTTCCAAACCTGAGACCCTTCCTATAGCTTGAGATGTGATATCTCAATGCTTCTAATACCAAACCTGAGACCCGTCCTAAAACATGAGATGTGAGATCCAAATCCTTCCCCTTCCAAACCTGAGACCCTTCCTATAGCTTGAGATGTGATATCAAACTCCTTCCCATTCCAATCCTGAGATAGCTTGAGATGTGATATCCAACTCCTTCCCATTCCAATCCTGAGACCCTTCCGATAGCATGAAATGTGATATCTCAATGCTTCTAATATGAAAACTGAGACCCTCCCTATAGCATGAGATGTGATATCTAAGTCCTTCCCATTCCTATCCTGAGACCCTTCCGATAGCAGAGATGTGATATCTCAGTGCTTATACCAAACCTGAGACCCTTCCTATGGCATGAAATGTGATATCCAACTCCTTCCCATTCCAATCCTGAGACCCTTCCTATAGCATGAGATGTGATATCTCAATGCTTCTATCAAACTTGAGTCCCTTCCTTTAGCATGGGATGTGCTATCCAACTCCTTCCCATTCCAATCCTGAGACCCTTCCTATAGCATGAGATGTGATATCTCAAAGCTTCTAATACCAAACCTGAGACCCTTCCTATGGCATGAGATGTGATATCCAACTCCTTCCCATTCCAATCCTGAGACCCTTCCTATAGCATGAGATGTGATATCTCAATGCTTCTATCAAACTTGAGTCCCTTCCTTTAGCATGAGATATGATATCCAAATCCTTCCCCTTTCAAACCTGACACCCTTCCTATAGCAAGAGATGTGATATCCAAATCCTTCCCATTCCAATCCTGAGACCCTTCCTATAACATGAGATGTGATATCCAACTCCTTCCCATTCCAACCTGAGACCCTTCCTATAGCATGAGAAGGGATATCCAACTCCTTCCCATTCCAATCCTGAAACCCTTCCTATAGCATGAGATGTGATATCTCAATGTTTCTAATAAACAACCTGAGACCCTTCCTATAGCAAGAGATGTGACATCCAAATCCTTCCCATTCCAATCCTGAGACCCTTCCTATAACATGAGATGTGATATCCAACTCCTTCCCATTCCAACCTGAGACCCTTCCTATAGCATGAGAAGGGATATCCAACTCCTTCCCATTCCAATCCTGAAACCCTTCCTATAGCATGAGATGTGATATCTCAATGTTTCTAATAAACAACCTGAGACCCTTCCTATAGCAAGAGATGTGACATCCAAATATTTCCCATTCCAATCCTGAGATCCTTCCTATTGGATGAGATGTGATATCCAACTCCTTCCCATTCCAACCTGAGACCCTTCCTATAGCATGAGAAGGGATATCCAACTCCTTCCCATTCCAATCCTGAAACCCTTCCTATAGCATGAGATGTGATATCTCAATGTTTCTAATAATAAACCTGAGACCCTTCCTATAGCAAGAGATGTGACATCCAAATCCTTCCCATCCCAATCCTGAGATCCTTCCTATTGGATGAGATGTGATATCCAACTCCTTCCCATTATAATCCTGAGACCCTTCCTATAAAATGAGATGTGATATCTCAATGCTTCTACCAAAACTGAGACCCTTCCTTTAGCATGAGATGTGATATCTCAATGCCTCTAATACCAAACCTGAGATTCTTCCTATAACATGAGATGTGATATCTCAATGCTCCTAATACCAAACCTGAGACCCTCCCTTTAGCATGAGATGTGATATCCGACTTCTTCCCATTCCAATCCTGAGACCCTTCTGATAGCATGAGATGTGATATCTCAATGCCTCTAATACCAAACCTGAGATTCTTCCTATAACATGAGATGTGATATCTCAATGCTTCTAATACCAAACCTGAGACCCTCCCTTTAGCATGACATGTGATATCCGACTCCTTCCCATTCCAATCCTGAGACCCTTCTGAAAGCATGAGATGTGATATCTCAATGTCTATAATACCAAACCTGAGATCCTTCCGATAGCATGAGATGTGATATCTCAATGCTTCTAATACCAAACCTGAGATCCTTCCTATAACATGAGATGTGATATCCAAATCCTTCCCCTTCCAAACCTGAGACCCTCCCTTTAGCATGAGATGTGATATCCAACTCCTTCCCATTCCAATCCTGAGACCCTTCCGATAGCAGAGATGTGATATCTCAATGCTATACCAAACCTGAGACCCTTCCTATTGCATGAGATGTCAAATACAACTCCTTCCGATTCCAATGCTGAGACCCTTGAGATGGGATATCTCAATGCTTATACCAAACCTGAGACCCTTCCTATAGCATGAGATGTGGTATCCAACTCCTTCCGATTCCAATCTTGAGACCCTTCCTATAGCATGAGATGTGATATCTCAATGCTTCTAATACCAAACCTGAGATCCTTCCTATAACATGAGATGTGATATCCAACTCCTTCCCATTCCAAACCTGAGACCCTTCCGATAGCATGAGATGTGATATCCAACTCCTTCCCATTCCAATCCTGAGACCCTTCCGATAGCAGAGATGTGATATCTCAATGCTTATACCAAACCTGAGACCCTTCCTATGGCATGAGATGTCAAATACAACTCCTTCCGATTCCAATGCTGAGACCCTTGAGATGGGATATCTCAATGCTTATACCAAACCTGAGACCCTTCCTATAGCATGAGATGTGGTATCCAACTCCTTCCGATTCCAATCTTGAGACCCTTCCTATAGCATGAGATGTGATATCTCAATGCTTCTAATACCAAACCTGAGATCCTTCCTATAACATGAGATGTGATATCCAACTCCTTCCCATTCCAAACCTGAGACCCTTCCGATAGCTTGAGATGTGATATCCAACTCCTTCCCATTGCAATTCTAAGACCCTTCCAATAGCATGAGATGTGATATCTCAATGCTTCTAATACCAAACCTGAGACCCGTCCTAAAACATGAGATGTGAGATCCAAATCCTTCCCCTTCCAAACCTGAGACCTTTCCTTTAGCATATGTGATATCCAACTACTTCCCATTCCGAATCCTGAGACCCTTCCGATAGCATGAGATGTGATATCCAACTCCTTCCAATTCCAATACTGAGACCCTTCCAATAGCATATGTGATATCTCAATGCTTCTAATATCAAACCTGAGAACCTCCCTATAGCATGAGATGTGATATCCAACTCCTTCCAATTCCAATACTGAGACCCTTCCAATAGCATATGTGATATCTCAATGCTTCTAATATCAAAACTGAGACCCTCCCTATATCATGAGATGTGATATCTAAGTCCTTCCCATTCCAATCCTGAGACCCTTCCGATAGAAGAGATGTGATACCTCAATGCTTATACCAAACCTGAGACCCTTCCTATGGCATGAGATGTGATATCCAACTCCTTCCCATTCCAATCCTGAGACCCTTCCTATAGCATGAGATGTGATATCTCAATGCTTCTATCAAACCTGAGTCCCTTCCTTTAGCATGAGATGAGCTATCAAACTCCTTCCCATTCCAATCCTGTGATAGCTTGAGATGTGATATGCAACTCCTTCCCATTCCAATCCTGAGACCCTTCCTATACCATGAGATGTGATATCTCAATGCTTCTAATACCAAACCTGACACCCGTCCTAAAACATGAGATGTGAGATCCAAATCCTTACCCTTCCAAACCTGAGACCCTTCCTATAGCTTGAGATGTGATATCAAACTCCTTCCCATTCCAATCCTGAGATAGCTTGAGATGTGATATCCAACTCCTTCCCATTCCAATCCTGAGACCCTTCCGATAGCATGAAATGTGATATCTCAATGCTTCTAATATCAAAACTGAGACCCTCCCTATAGCATGAGATGTGATATCTAAGTCCTTCCCATTCCTATCCTGAAACCCTTCTGATAGCAGAGATGTGATATCTCAATGCTTATACCAAACCTGAGACCCTTACTATGGCATGAGATGTGATATCCAACTCCTTCCCATTCCAATCCTGAGACCCTTCCTATAGCATGAGATGTGATATCTCATTGCTTCTATCAAACTTGAGTCCCTTCCTTTAGCATGAGATGTGATATCCAACTCCTTCCCATTCCAATCCTGAGACCCTTCTGATAGCATGAGATGTGATATCTCAATGCCTATAATACCAAACCTGAGATCCTTTCGATAGCATGAGATGTGATATCTCAATGCTTCTAATACCAAACCTGAGATACTTCCTATAACATGAGATGTGATATCCAAATCCTTCCCCTTCCAAACCTGAGACCCTCCCTTTAGCATGAGATGTGATATCCAACTCCTTCCGATTCCAATCCTGAGACCCTTCCGATAGCAGAGATGTGATATCTCAATGCTTATACCAAACCTGAGACCCTTCCTGTAGCATGAGATGTGGTATCCAACTCCTTCCGATTCCAATCCTGAGACCCTTCCGATAGCAGAGATGTGATATCTCAATGCTTATACCAAACCTGAGACCCTTCCTATGGCATGAGATGTCAAATACAACTCCTTCCGATTCCAATGCTGAGACCCTTCCTATAGCATGAGATGGGATATCTCAATGCTTATACCAAACCTGAGACCCTTCCTATAGCATGAGAAGTGGTATCCAACTCATTCCGATTCCAATCCTGAGACCCTTCCTATAGCATGAGATGTGATATCTCAATGCTTCTAATACCAAACCTGAGATCCTTCCTATAACATGAGATGTGATATCCAACTCCTTCCCATTCCAAACCTGAGACCCTTCCGATAGCATGAGATGTGATATCAAACTCCTTCCCATTCCAATCCTGAGATAGCTTGAGATGTGATATCCAACTCCTTCCCATTCCAATACTGAGACACTTCCTATACCATGAGATGTGATATCTCAATGCTTCTAATACCAAACCTGACACCCGTCCTAAAACATGAGATGTGAGATCCAAATCCTTCCCCTTCCAATCCTGAGACCCTTCCTATAGCATGATATGTGATATCACAATGCTTCTAATACCAAACCTGAGATCCTTCCTATAACATGAGATGTGTATCCAACTCCTTCCCATTCCAAACCTGAGACCCTTCCTATAGCATGAGATGTGATATTTTAATGCTTCTAAAACCAAACCTGAGAACCATCCAATAACATATGTGAAATCCAAATCCTTCCCTTTCCAAACCTGAGACCCTTCAGATAGCATGTGGTGTGATATCTCAATGCTTCTAAAACCAAACATGAGAACCATCCTATAACATGAGATGTGAAATCCAAATCCTTCCCTTTCCAAACCTGAGACCCTTCCTATAGCTTGAGATGTGATATCTCAATGCTTCTAATACCAAACCTGAGTCCCGTCCTAAAACATGAGATGTGAGATCCAAATCCTTCCCCTTCCAAACCTGAGACCCTTCCTATAGCTTGAGATGTGATATCAAACTCCTTCCCATTCCAATCCTGAGATAGCTTGAGATGTGATATCCAACTCCTTCCCATTCCAATCCTGAGACCCTTCCGATAGCATGAAATGTGATATCTCAATGCTTCTAATATGAAAACTGAGACCCTCCCTATAGCATGAGATGTGATATCTAAGTCCTTCCCATTCCTATCCTGAGACCCTTCCGATAGCAGAGATGTGATATCTCAGTGCTTATACCAAACCTGAGACCCTTCCTATGGCATGAAATGTGATATCCAACTCCTTCCCATTCCAATCCTGAGACCCTTCCTATAGCATGAGATGTGATATCTCAATGCTTCTATCAAACTTGAGTCCCTTCCTTTAGCATGGGATGTGCTATCCAACTCCTTCCCATTCCAATCCTGAGACCCTTCCTATAGCATGAGATGTGATATCTCAAAGCTTCTAATACCAAACCTGAGACCCTTCCTATGGCATGAGATGTGATATCCAACTCCTTCCCATTCCAATCCTGAGACCCTTCCTATAGCATGAGATGTGATATCTCAATGCTTCTATCAAACTTGAGTCCCTTCCTTTAGCATGAGATATGATATCCAAATCCTTCCCCTTTCAAACCTGACACCCTTCCTATAGCAAGAGATGTGATATCCAAATCCTTCCCATTCCAATCCTGAGACCCTTCCTATAACATGAGATGTGATATCCAACTCCTTCCCATTCCAACCTGAGACCCTTCCTATAGCATGAGAAGGGATATCCAACTCCTTCCCATTCCAATCCTGAAACCCTTCCTATAGCATGAGATGTGATATCTCAATGTTTCTAATAAACAACCTGAGACCCTTCCTATAGCAAGAGATGTGACATCCAAATCCTTCCCATTCCAATCCTGAGACCCTTCCTATAACATGAGATGTGATATCCAACTCCTTCCCATTCCAACCTGAGACCCTTCCTATAGCATGAGAAGGGATATCCAACTCCTTCCCATTCCAATCCTGAAACCCTTCCTATAGCATGAGATGTGATATCTCAATGTTTCTAATAAACAACCTGAGACCCTTCCTATAGCAAGAGATGTGACATCCAAATATTTCCCATTCCAATCCTGAGATCCTTCCTATTGGATGAGATGTGATATCCAACTCCTTCCCATTCCAACCTGAGACCCTTCCTATAGCATGAGAAGGGATATCCAACTCCTTCCCATTCCGATCCTGAAACCCTTCCTATAGCATGAGATGTGATATCTCAATGTTTCTAATAATAAACCTGAGACCCTTCCTATAGCAAGAGATGTGACATCCAAATCCTTCCCATCCCAATCCTGAGATCCTTCCTATTGGATGAGATGTGATATCCAACTCCTTCCCATTATAATCCTGAGACCCTTCCTATAAAATGAGATGTGATATCTCAATGCTTCTACCAAAACTGAGACCCTTCCTTTAGCATGAGATGTGATATCTCAATGCCTCTAATACCAAACCTGAGATTCTTCCTATAACATGAGATGTGATATCTCAATGCTCCTAATACCAAACCTGAGACCCTCCCTTTAGCATGAGATGTGATATCCGACTTCTTCCCATTCCAATCCTGAGACCCTTCTGATAGCATGAGATGTGATATCTCAATGCCTCTAATACCAAACCTGAGATTCTTCCTATAACATGAGATGTGATATCTCAATGCTTCTAATACCAAACCTGAGACCCTCCCTTTAGCATGACATGTGATATCCGACTCCTTCCCATTCCAATCCTGAGACCCTTCTGAAAGCATGAGATGTGATATCTCAATGTCTATAATACCAAACCTGAGATCCTTCCGATAGCATGAGATGTGATATCTCAATGCTTCTAATACCAAACCTGAGATCCTTCCTATAACATGAGATGTGATATCCAAATCCTTCCCCTTCCAAACCTGAGACCCTCCCTTTAGCATGAGATGTGATATCCAACTCCTTCCCATTCCAATCCTGAGACCCTTCCGATAGCAGAGATGTGATATCTCAATGCTATACCAAACCTGAGACCCTTCCTATTGCATGAGATGTCAAATACAACTCCTTCCGATTCCAATGCTGAGACCCTTGAGATGGGATATCTCAATGCTTATACCAAACCTGAGACCCTTCCTATAGCATGAGATGTGGTATCCAACTCCTTCCGATTCCAATCTTGAGACCCTTCCTATAGCATGAGATGTGATATCTCAATGCTTCTAATACCAAACCTGAGATCCTTCCTATAACATGAGATGTGATATCCAACTCCTTCCCATTCCAAACCTGAGACCCTTCCGATAGCATGAGATGTGATATCCAACTCCTTCCCATTCCAATCCTGAGACCCTTCCGATAGTAGAGATGTGATATCTCAATGCTTATACCAAACCTGAGACCCTTCCTATGGCATGAGATGTCAAATACAACTCCTTCCGATTCCAATGCTGAGACCCTTGAGATGGGATATCTCAATGCTTATACCAAACCTGAGACCCTTCCTATAGCATGAGATGTGGTATCCAACTCCTTCCGATTCCAATCTTGAGACCCTTCCTATAGCATGAGATGTGATATCTCAATGCTTCTAATACCAAACCTGAGATCCTTCCTATAACATGAGATGTGATATCCAACTCCTTCCCATTCCAAACCTGAGACCCTTCCGATAGCTTGAGATGTGATATCCAACTCCTTCCCATTGCAATTCTAAGACCCTTCCAATAGCATGAGATGTGATATCTCAATGCTTCTAATACCAAACCTGAGACCCGTCCTAAAACATGAGATGTGAGATCCAAATCCTTCCCCTTCCAAACCTGAGACCTTTCCTTTAGCATATGTGATATCCAACTACTTCCCATTCCGAATCCTGAGACCCTTCCGATAGCATGAGATGTGATATCCAACTCCTTCCAATTCCAATACTGAGACCCTTCCAATAGCATATGTGATATCTCAATGCTTCTAATATCAAACCTGAGAACCTCCCTATAGCATGAGATGTGATATCCAACTCCTTCCAATTCCAATACTGAGACCCTTCCAATAGCATATGTGATATCTCAATGCTTCTAATATCAAAACTGAGACCCTCCCTATATCATGAGATGTGATATCTAAGTCCTTCCCATTCCAATCCTGAGACCCTTCCGATAGAAGAGATGTGATACCTCAATGCTTATACCAAACCTGAGACCCTTCCTATGGCATGAGATGTGATATCCAACTCCTTCCCATTCCAATCCTGAGACCCTTCCTATAGCATGAGATGTGATATCTCAATGCTTCTATCAAACCTGAGTCCCTTCCTTTAGCATGAGATGTGATATCCAACTCCTTCCCATTCCAATCCTGAGACCCTTCCTATAGCATGAGATGTGACATCTCAAAGCTTCTAATACCAAACCTGGGACCCGTCCTATAACATGAGATATGATATCCAATTCCTTCCCCTTCCAAACCTGAGACCCTTCCTTTAGCATGAGATGTAATATCCAAATCCTTCCCATTCCAATCCTGAAACCCTTCCTATAGCATGAGATGTGATATCTCAATGTTTCTAATAAAAAACCTGAGACCCTTCCTATAGCAAGAGATGTGACATCCAAATCCTTCCCATTCCAATCCTGAGACCCTTCCTATAACATGAGATGTGATATCCAACTCCTTCCCATTCCAACCCGAGACCCTTCCTATAGCATGAGAAGGGATATCCAACTCCTTCCCATTCCAATCCTGAAACCCTTCCTATAGCATGAGATGTGATATCTCAATGTTTCTAATAAAAAACCTGTGACCCTTCTTATAGCAAGAGATGTGACATCCAAATCCTTCCCATTCCAATCCTGAGATCCTTCCTATTGGATGAGATGTGATATCCAACTCCTTTCCATTCCAATCCTGAGACCCTTCCTATACCATGAGATGTGATATCTCAATGCTTCTACCAAAACTGAGACCCTTCCTTTAGCATGAGATGTGATATCCAACTCCTTCCCATTCCAATCCTGAGACCCTTCCTATAGCATGAGATGTGATATCTCAATGCCTCTAATACCAAACCTGGGATTCTTCCTATAACATGAGATGTGATATCTCAATGCTTCTAATACCAAACCTGAGACCCTCCCTTTAGCATGAGATGTGATATCCGACCCCTTCCCATTCCAATCCTGAGACATTTCTGATAGCATGAGATGTGATATCTCAATGCCTCTAATACCAAACCTGAGATTCTTCCTATAACATGAGATGTGATATCTCAATGCTTCTAATACCAAACCTGAGACCCTCCCTTTAGCATGAGATGTGATATCCAACTCCTTCCCATTCCAAACCTGAGACCCTTCCGATAGCATGAGATGTGATATCAAACTCCTTCCCATTCCAATACTGAGATAGCTTGAGATGTGATATCCAACTCCTTCCCATTCCAATTCTGAGACCCTTCCTATAGCATGAGATGTGATATCTCAATGCTTCTAATACCAAACCTGAGACCCGTCCTAAAACATGAGATGTGAGATCCAAATCCTTCCCCTTCCAAATCTGAGACCTTTCCTTTAGCATATGTGATATCCAACTACTTCCCATTCCAATCCTGAGACCCTTCCGATAGCATGAGATGTGATATCCAACTCCTTCCAATTCCAATACTGAGACCCTTCCAATAGCATATGTGATATCTCAATGCTTCTAATATCAAACCTGAGAACCTCCCTATAGCATGAGATGTGATATCCAACTCCTTCCAATTCCAAATCTGAGACCCTTCCAATAGCATATGTGATATCTCAATGCTTCTAATATCAAAACTGAGACCCTCCCTATATCATGAGATGTGATATCTAAGTCCTTCCCATTCCTATCCTGAGACCCTTCCGATAGAAGAGATGTGATACCTCAATGCTTATACCAAACCTGAGACCCTTCCTATGGCATGAGATGTGATATCCAACTCCTTCCCATTCCAATCCTGAGACCCTTCCTCTAGCATGAGATGTGATATCCAACTCCTTCCTATTCCAATCCTGAGACCCTTCCTATACCATGAGATGTGATATCTCAATGCTTCTAATACCAAACCTGACACCCGTCCTAAAACATGAGATGTGAGATCCAAATCCTTCCCCTTCCAATCCTGAGACCCTTCCTATAGCATGATATGTGATATCACAATGCTTCTAATACCAAAGCTGAGATCCTTCCTATAACATGAGATGTGTATCCAACTCCTTCCAATTCCAAACCTGAGACCCTTCCTATAGCATGAGATGTGATATCTTAATGCTTCTAATACCAAACCTGACACCCGTCCTAAAACATGAGATGTGAGATCCAAATCCTTCCCGTTCCAATCCTGAGACCCTTCCTATAGCATGATATGTGATATCACAATGCTTCTAATACCAAACCTGAGATCCTTCCTATAACATGAGATGTGTATCCAACTCCTTCCCATTCCAAACCTGAGACCCTTCCTATAGCATGAGATGTGATATCTTAATGCTTCTAAAACCAAACCTGAGAACCATCCAATAACATATGTGAAATCCAAATCCTTCCCTTTCCAAACCTGAGACCCTTCAGATAGCATGTGGTGTGATATCTCAATGCTTCTAAAACCAAACATGAGAACCATCCTATAACATGAGATGTGAAATCCAAATCCTTCCCTTTCCAAACCTGAGACCCTTCCTATAGCTTGAGATAAGCTATCAAACTCCTTCCCATTCCAATCCTGTGATAGCTTGAGATGTGATATCCAACTCCTTCCCATTCCAATCCTGAGACCCTTCCTATACCATGAGATGTGATATCTCAATGCTTCTAATACCAAACCTGAGACCCGTCCTAAAACATGAGATGTGAGATCCAAATCCTTCCCCTTCCAAACCTGAGACCCTTCCTATAGCTTGAGATGTGATATCAAACTCCTTCCCATTCCAATCCTGAGATAGCTTGAGATGTGATATCCAACTCCTTCCCATTCCAATCCTGAGACCCTTCCGATAGCATGAAATGTGATATCTCAATGCTTCTAATATGAAAACTGAGACCCTCCCTATAGCATGAGATGTGATATCTAAGTCCTTCCCATTCCTATCCTGAGACCCTTCCGATAGCAGAGATGTGATATCTCAATGCTTATACCAAACCTGAGACCCTTCCTATGGCATGAAATGTGATATCCAACTCCTTCCCATTCCAATCCTGAGACCCTTCCTATAGCATGAGATGTGATATCTCAATGCTTCTATCAAACTTGAGTCCCTTCCTTTAGCATGGGATGTGCTATCCAACTCCTTCCCATTCCAATCCTGAGACCCTTCCTATAGCATGAGATGTGATATCTCAAAGCTTCTAATACCAAACCTGAGACCCTTCCTATGGCATGAGATGTGATATCCAACTCCTTCCCATTCCAATCCTGAGACCCTTCCTATAGCATGAGATGTGATATCTCAATGCTTCTATCAAACTTGAGTCCCTTCCTTTAGCATGAGATATGATATCCAAATCCTTCCCCTTTCAAACCTGACACCCTTCCTTTAGCATGAGATGTGATATCCAAATCCTTCCCATTCCAATCCTGAAACCCTTCCTATAGCATGAGATGTGATATCTCAATGTTTCTAATAAAAAACCTGAGACCCTTCCTATAGCAAGAGATGTGATATCCAAATCCTTCCCATTCCAATCCTGAGACCCTTCCTATAACATGAGATGTGATATCCAACTCCTTCCCATTCCAACCTGAGACCCTTCCTATAGCATGAGAAGGGATATCCAACTCCTTCCCATTCCAATCCTGAAACCCTTCCTATAGCATGAGATGTGATATCTCAATGTTTCTAATAAACAACCTGAGACCCTTCCTATAGCAAGAGATGTGACATCCAAATCTTTCCCATTCCAATCCTGAGATCCTTCCTATTGGATGAGATGTGATATCCAACTCCTTCCCATTCCAAACTGAGACCCTTCCTATAGCATGAGAAGGGATATCCAACTCCTTCCCATTCCAATCCTGAAACCCTTCCTATAGCATGAGATGTGATATCTCAATGTTTCTAATAAAAAACCTGAGACCCTTCCTATAGCAAGAGATGTGACATCCAAATCCTTCCCCTTCCAAACCTGAGACCCTTCCTATAGCTTGAGATGTGATATCAAACTCCTTCCCATTCCAATCCTGAGATAGCTTGAGATGTGATATCCAACTCCTTCCCATTCCAATCCTGAGACCCTTCCTATAGCATGAGATGTGATATCTCAATGCCTCTAATACCAAACCTGAGATTCTTCCTATAACATGAGATGTGATATCTCAATGCTTCTAATACCAAACCTGAGACCCTCCCTTTAGCATGAGATGTGATATCCGACTCCTTCCCATTCCAATCCTGAGACCCTTCTGATAGCATGAGATGTGATATCTCAATGCCTCTAATACCAAACCTGAGATTCTTCCTATAACATGAGATGTGATATCCAACTCCTTCCCATTCCAATCCTGAGACCCTTCCTATACCATGAGATGTGATTTCTCAATGCTTCTAATACCAAACCTGACACCTGTCCTAAAACATGAGATGTGAGATCCAAATCCTTCCCCTTCCAAACCTGAGATCTTTCCTTTAGCATGAGATGTGATATCCAACTCCGTCCCATTCCAATCCTGAGACCCTTCCTATAGCATGATATGTGATATCACAATGCTTCTAATACCAAACCTGAGATCCTTCCTATAACATGAGATGTGTATCCAACTCCTTCCCATTCCAAACCTGAGACCCTTCCTATAGCATGAGATGTGATATCTTAATGCTTCTAAAACCAAACCTGAGAACCATCCAATAACATATGTGAAATCCAAATCCTTCCCTTTCCAAACCTGAGACCCTTCAGATAGCATGTGGTGTGATATCTCAATGCTTCTAAAACCAAACATGAGAACCATCCTATAACATGAGATGTGAAATCCAAATCCTTCCCTTTCCAAACCTGAGACCCTTCCTATAGCTTGAGATGAGCTATCAAACTCCTTCCCATTCCAATCCTGTGATAGCTTGAGATGTGATATGCAACTCCTTCCCATTCCAATCCTGAGACCCTTCCTATACCATGAGATGTGATATCTCAATGCTTCTAATACCAAACCTGACACCCGTCCTAAAACATGAGATGTGAGATCCAAATCCTTACCCTTCCAAACCTGAGACCCTTCCTATAGCTTGAGATGTGATATCAAACTCCTTCCCATTCCAATCCTGAGATAGCTTGAGATGTGATATCCAACTCCTTCCCATTCCAATCCTGAGACCCTTCCGATAGCATGAAATGTGATATCTCAATGCTTCTAATATCAAAACTGAGACCCTCCCTATAGCATGAGATGTGATATCTAAGTCCTTCCCATTCCTATCCTGAAACCCTTCCGATAGCAGAGATGTGATATCTCAATGCTTATACCAAACCTGAGACCCTTACTATGGCATGAGATGTGATATCCAACTCCTTCCCATTCCAATCCTGAGACCCTTCCTATAGCATGAGATGTGATATCTCATTGCTTCTATCAAACTTGAGTCCCTTCCTTTAGCATGAGATGTGATATCCAACTCCTTCCCATTCCAATCCTGAGACCCT
Organism: Ambystoma mexicanum; assembly: GCF_040938575.1. NCBI lineage: Eukaryota > Metazoa > Chordata > Amphibia > Caudata > Ambystomatidae > Ambystoma > Ambystoma mexicanum. The sequence goes on from NC_090934.1 coordinate 1,157,232,623, forward strand.
TCTGATAGCATGAGATGTGATATCTCAATGCCTATAATACCAAACCTGAGATCCTTCCGATAGCATGAGATGTGATATCTCAATGCTTCTAATACCAAACCTGAGATACTTCCTATAACATGAGATGTGATATCCAAATCCTTCCCCTTCCAAACCTGAGACCCTCCCTTTAGCATGAGATGTGATATCCAACTACTTCCGATTCCAATCCTGAGACCCTTCCGATAGCAGAGATGTGATATCTCAATGCTTATACCAAACCTGAGACCCTTCCTATAGCATGAGATGTGGTATCCAACTCCTTCCGATTCCAATCCTGAGACCCTTCCGATAGCAGAGATGTGATATCTCAATGCTTATACCAAACCTGAGACCCTTCCTATGGCATGAGATGTCAAATACAACTCCTTCCGATTCCAATGCTGAGACCCTTCCTATAGCATGAGATGGGATATCTCAATGCTTATACCAAACCTGAGACCCTTCCTATAGCATGAGAAGTGGTATCCAACTCATTCCGATTCCAATCCTGAGACCCTTCCTATAGCATGAGATGTGATATCTCAATGCTTCTAATACCAAACCTGAGATCCTTCCTATAACATGAGATGTGATATCCAACTCCTTCCCATTCCAAACCTGAGACCCTTCCGATAGCATGAGATGTGATATCAAACTCCTTCCCATTCCAATCCTGAGATAGCTTGAGATGTGATATCCAACTCCTTCCCATTCCAATCCTGAGACCCTTCCTATACCATGAGATGTGATATCTCAATGCTTCTAATACCAAACCTGACACCCGTCCTAAAACATGAGATGTGAGATCCAAATCCTTCCCCTTCCAATCCTGAGACCCTTCCTATAGCATGATATGTGATATCACAATGCTTCTAATACCAAACCTGAGATCCTTCCTATAACATGAGATGTGTATCCAACTCCTTCCCATTCCAAACCTGAGACCCTTCCTATAGCATGAGATGTGATATTTTAATGCTTCTAAAACCAAACCTGATCACCATCCAATAACATATGTGAAATCCAAATCCTTCCCTTTCCAAACCTGAGACCCTTCAGATAGCATGTGGTGTGATATCTCAATGCTTCTAAAACCAAACATGAGAACCATCCTATAACATGAGATGTGAAATCCAAATCCTTCCCTTTCCAAACCTGAGACCCTTCCTATAGCTTGAGATGTGCTATCAAACTCCTTCCCATTCCAATCCTGTGATAGCTTGAGATGTGATATCCAACTCCTTCCCATTCCAATCCTGAGACCCTTCCTATAGCATGAGATGTGATATCTCAATGCTTCTAATACCAAACCTGAGACCCGTCCTAAAACATGAGATGTGAGATCCAAATCCTTCCCCTTCCAAACCTGAGACCCTTCCTATAGCTTGAGATGTGATATCAAACTCCTTCCCATTCCAATCCTGAGATAGCTTGAGATGTGATATCCAACTCCTTCCCATTCCAATCCTGAGACCCTTCCGATAGCATGAAATGTGATATCTCAATGCTTCTAATATGAAAACTGAGACCCTCCCTATAGCATGAGATGTGATATCTAAGTCCTTCCCATTCCTATCCTGAGACCCTTCCGATAGCAGAGATATGATATCTCAGTGCTTATACCAAACCTGAGACCCTTCCTATGGCATGAAATGTGATATCCAACTCCTTCCCATTCCAATCCTGAGACCCTTCCTATAGCATGAGATGTGATATCTCAATGCTTCTATCAAACTTGAGTCCCTTTCTTTAGCATGGGATGTGCTATCCAACTCCTTCCCATTCCAATCCTGAGACCCTTCCTATAGCATGAGATGTGATATCTCAAAGCTTCTAATACCAAACCTGAGACCCTTCCTATGGCATGAGATGTGATATCCAACTCCTTCCCATTCCAATCCTGAGACCCTTCCTATAGCATGAGATGTGATATCTCAATGCTTCTATCAAACTTGAGTCCCTTCCTTTAGCATGAGATATGATATCCAAATCCTTCCCCTTTCAAACCTGACACCCTTCCTATAGCAAGAGATGTGATATCCAAATCCTTCCCATTCCAATCCTGAGACCCTTCCTATAACATGAGATGTGATATCCAACTCCTTCCCATTCCAACCTGAGACCCTTCCTATAGCATGAGAAGGGATATCCAACTCCTTCCCATTCCAATCCTGAAACCCTTCCTATAGCATGAGATGTGATATCTCAATGTTTCTAATAAACAACCTGAGACCCTTCCTATAGCAAGAGATGTGACATCCAAATCCTTCCCATTCCAATCCTGAGACCCTTCCTATAACATGAGATGTGATATCCAACTCCTTCCCATTCCAACCTGAGACACTTCCTATAGCATGAGAAGGGATATCCAACTCCTTCCCATTCCAATCCTGAAACCCTTCCTATAGCATGAGATGTGATATCTCAATGTTTCTAATAAACAACCTGAGACCCTTCCTATAGCAAGAGATGTGACATCCAAATATTTCCCATTCCAATCCTGAGATCCTTCCTATTGGATGAGATGTGATATCCAACTCCTTCCCATTCCAACCTGAGACCCTTCCTATAGCATGAGAAGGGATATCCAACTCCTTCCCATTCCAATCCTGAAACCCTTCCTATAGCATGAGTTGTGATATCTCAATGTTTCTAATAAAAAACCTGAGACCCTTCCTATAGCAAGAGATGTGACATCCAAATCCTTCCCATCCCAATCCTGAGATCCTTCCTATTGGATGAGATGTGATATCCAACTCCTTCCCATTATAATCCTGAGACCCTTCCTATAAAATGAGATGTGATATCTCAATGCTTCTACCAAAACTGAGACCCTTCCTTTAGCATGAGATGTGATATCTCAATGCCTCTAATACCAAACCTGAGATTCTTCCTATAACATGAGATGTGATATCTCAATGCTCCTAATACCAAACCTGAGACCCTCCCTTTAGCATGAGATGTGATATCCGACTCCTTCCCATTCCAATCCTGAGACCCTTCTGATAGCATGAGATGAGATATCTCAATGCCTCTAATACCAAACCTGAGATTCTTCCTATAACATGAGATGTGATATCTCAATGCTTCTAATACCAAACCTGAGACCCTCCCTTTAGCATGACATGTGATATCCGACTCCTTCCCATTCCAATCCTGAGACCCTTCTGATAGCATGAGATGTGATATCTCAATGTCTATAATACCAAACCTGAGATCCTTCCGATAGCATGAGATGTGATATCTCAATGCTTCTAATACCAAACCTGAGATCCTTCCTATAACATGAGATGTGATATCCAAATCCTTCCCCTTCCAAACCTGAGACCCTCCCTTTAGCATGAGATGTGATATCCAACTCCTTCCCATTCCAATCCTGAGACCCTTCCGATAGCAGAGATGTGATATCTCAATGCTTATACCAAACCTGAGACCCTTCCTATTGCATGAGATGTCAAATACAACTCCTTCCGATTCCAATGCTGAGACCCTTGAGATGGGATATCTCAATGCTTATACCAAACCTGAGACCCTTCCTATAGCATGAGATGTGGTATCCAACTCCTTCCGATTCCAATCTTGAGACCCTTCCTATAGAATGAGATGTGATATCTCAATGCTTCTAATACCAAACCTGAGATCCTTCCTATAGCATGAGATGTGATATCCAACTCCTTCCCATTCCAATCCTGAGACCCTTCCGATAGCAGAGATGTGATATCTCAATGCTTATACCAAACCTGAGACCCTTCCTATGGCATGAGATGTCAAATACAACTCCTTCCGATTCCAATGCTGAGACCCTTGAGATGGGATATCTCAATGCTTATACCAAACCTGAGACCCTTCCTATAGCATGAGATGTGGTATCCAACTCCTTCCGATTCCAATCTTGAGACCCTTCCTATAGCATGAGATGTGATATCTCAATGCTTCTAATACCAAACCTGAGATCCTTCCTATAACATGAGATGTGATATCCAACTCCTTCCCATTCCAAACCTGAGACCCTTCCGATAGCTTGAGATGTGATATCCAACTCCTTCCCATTCCAATTCTAAGACCCTTCCAATAGCATGAGATGTGATATCTCAATGCTTCTAATACCAAACCTGAGACCCGTCCAAAAACATGAGATGTGAGATCCAAATCCTTCCCCTTCCAAACCTGAGACCTTTCCTTTAGCATATGTGATATCCAACTACTTCCCATTCCGAATCCTGAGACCCTTCCGATAGCATGAGATGTGATATCCAACTCCTTCCAATTCCAATACTGAGACCCTTCCAATAGCATATGTGATATCTCAATGCTTCTAATATCAAACCTGAGAACCTCCCTATAGCATGAGATGTGATATCCAACTCCTTCCAATTCCAATACTGAGACCCTTCCAATAGCATATGTGATATCTCAATGCTTCTAATATCAAAACTGAGACCCTCCCTATATCATGAGATGTGATATCTAAGTCCTTCCCATTCCAATCCTGAGACCTTTCCGATAGAAGAGATGTGATACCTCAATGCTTATACCAAACCTGAGACCCTTCCTATGGCATGAGATGTGATATCCAACTCCTTCCCATTCCAATCCTGAGACCCTTCCTATAGCATGAGATGTGATATCTCAATGCTTCTATCAAACCTGAGTCCCTTCCTTTAGCATGAGATGTGATATCCAACTCCTTCCCATTCCAATCCTGAGACCCTTCCTATAGCATGAGATGTGACATCTCAAAGCTTCTAATACCAAACCTGGGACCCGTCCTATAACATGAGATATGATATCCAATTCCTTCCCCTTCCAAACCTGAGACCCTTCCTTTAGCATGAGATGTAATATCCAAATCCTTCCCATTCCAATCCTGAAACCCTTCCTATAGCATGAGATGTGATATCTCAATGTTTCTAATAAAAAACCTGAGACCCTTCCTATAGCAAGAGATGTGATATCCAAATCCTTCCCATTCCAATCCTGAGACCCTTCCTATAACATGAGATGTGATATCCAACTCCTTCCCATTCCAACCCGAGACCCTTCCTATAGCATGAGAAGGGATATCCAACTCCTTCCCATTCCAATCCTGAAACCCTTCCTATAGCATGAGATGTGATATCTCAATGTTTCTAATAAAAAACCTGTGACCCTTCTTATAGCAAGAGATGTGACATCCAAATCCTTCCCATTCCAATCCTGAGATCCTTCCTATTGGATGAGATGTGATATCCAACTCCTTTCCATTCCAATCCTGAGACCCTTCCTATACCATGAGATGTGATATCTCAATGCTTCTACCAAAACTGAGACCCTTCCTTTAGCATGAGATGTGATATCCAACTCCTTCCCATTCCAATCCTGAGACCCTTCCTATAGCATGAGATGTGATATCTCAATGACTCTAACACCAAACCTGGGATTCTTCCTATAACATGAGATGTGATATCTCAATGCTTCTAATACCAAACCTGAGACCCTCCCTTTAGCATGAGATGTGATATCCGACCCCTTCCCATTCCAATCCTGAGACCCTTCTGATAGCATGAGATGTGATATCTCAATGCCTCTAATACCAAACCTGAGATTCTTCCTATAACATGAGATGTGATATCTCAATGCTTCTAATACCAAACCTGAGACCCTCCCTTTAGCATGAGATGTGATATCCAACTCCTTCCCATTCCAAACCTGAGACCCTTCCGATAGCATGAGATGTGATATCAAACTCCTTCCCATTCCAATACTGAGATAGCTTGAGATGTGATATCCAACTCCTTCCCATTCCAATTCTGAGACCCTTCCTATAGCATGAGATGTGATATCTCAATGCTTCTAATACCAAACCTGAGACCCGTCCTAAAACATGAGATGTGAGATCCAAATCCTTCCCCTTCCAAATCTGAGACCTTTCCTTTAGCATATGTGATATCCAACTACTTCCCATTCCAATCCTGAGACCCTTCCGATAGCATGAGATGTGATATCCAACTCCTTCCAATTCCAATACTGAGACCCTTCCAATAGCATATGTGATATCTCAATGCTTCTAATATCAAACCTGAGAACCTCCCTATAGCATGAGATGTGATATCCAACTCCTTCCAATTCCAATACTGAGACCCTTCCAATAGCATATGTGATATCTCAATGCTTCTAATATCAAAACTGAGACCCTCCCTATATCATGAGATGTGATATCTAAGTCCTTCCCATTCCTATCCTGAGACCCTTCCGATAGAAGAGATGTGATACCTCAATGCTTATACCAAACCTGAGACCCTTCCTATGGCATGAGATGTGATATCCAACTCCTTCCCATTCCAATCCTGAGACCCTTCCTATAGCATGAGATGTGATATCTCAATGCTTCTATCAAACCTGAGTCCCTTCCTCTAGCATGAGATGTGATATCCAACTCCTTCCTATTCCAATCCTGAGACCCTTCCTATACCATGAGATGTGATATCTCAATGCTTCTAATACCAAACCTGACACCCGTCCTAAAACATGAGATGTGAGATCCAAATCCTTCCCCTTCCAATCCTGAGACCCTTCCTATAGCATGATATGTGATATCACAATGCTTCTAATACCAAACCTGAGATCCTTCCTATAACATGAGATGTGTATCCAACTCCTTCCCATTCCAAACCTGAGACCCTTCCTATAGCATGAGATGTGATATCTTAATGCTTCTAATACCAAACCTGACACCCGTCCTAAAACATGAGATGTGAGATCCAAATCCTTCCCGTTCCAATCCTGAGACCCTTCCTATAGCATGATATGTGATATCACAATGCCTCTAATACCAAACCTGAGATCCTTCCTATAACATGAGATGTGTATCCAACTCCTTCCCATTCCAAACCTGAGACCCTTCCTATAGCATGAGATGTGATATCTTAATGCTTCTAAAACCAAACCTGAGAACCATCCAATAACATATGTGAAATCCAAATCCTTCCCTTTCCAAACCTGAGACCCTTCAGATAGCATGTGGTGTGATATCTCAATGCTTCTAAAACCAAACATGAGAACCATCCTATAACATGAGATGTGAAATCCAAATCCTTCCCTTTCCAAACCTGAGACCCTTCCTATAGCTTGAGATAAGCTATCAAACTCCTTCCCATTCCAATCCTGTGATAGCTTGAGATGTGATATCCAACTCCTTCCCATTCCAATCCTGAGACCCTTCCTATACCATGAGATGTGATATCTCAATGCTTCTAATACCAAACCTGAGACCCGTCCTAAAACATGAGATGTGAGATCCAAATCCTTCCCCTTCCAAACCTGAGACCCTTCCTATAGCTTGAGATGTGATATCAAACTCCTTCCCATTCCAATCCTGAGATAGCTTGAGATGTGATATCCAACTCCTTCCCATTCCAATCCTGAGACCCTTCCGATAGCATGAAATGTGATATCTCAATGCTTCTAATATGAAAACTGAGACCCTCCCTATAGCATGAGATGTGATATCTAAGTCCTTCCCATTCCTATCCTGAGACCCTTCCGATAGCAGAGATGTGATATCTCAATGCTTATACCAAACCTGAGACCCTTCCTATGGCATGAAATGTGATATCCAACTCCTTCCCATTCCAATCCTGAGACCCTTCCTATAGCATGAGATGTGATATCTCAATGCTTCTATCAAACTTGAGTCCCTTCCTTTAGCATGGGATGTGCTATCCAACTCCTTCCCATTCCAATCCTGAGACCCTTCCTATAGCATGAGATGTGATATCTCAAAGCTTCTAATACCAAACCTGAGACCCTTCCTATGGCATGAGATGTGATATCCAACTCCTTCCCATTCCAATCCTGAGACCCTTCCTATAGCATGAGATGTGATATCTCAATGCTTCTATCAAACTTGAGTCCCTTCCTTTAGCATGAGATATGATATCCAAATCCTTCCCCTTTCAAACCTGACACCCTTCCTTTAGCATGAGATGTGATATCCAAATCCTTCCCATTCCAATCCTGAAACCCTTCCTATAGCATGAGATGTGATATCTCAATGTTTCTAATAAAAAACCTGAGACCCTTCCTATAGCAAGAGATGTGAGATCCAAATCCTTCCCCTTCCAAACCTGAGACCCTTCCTATAGCTTGAGATGTGATATCAAACTCCTTCCCATTCCAATCCTGAGATAGCTTGAGATGTGATATCCAACTCCTTCCCATTCCAATCCTGAGACCCTTCCGATAGCATGAAATGTGATATCTCAATGCTTCTAATATGAAAACTGAGACCCTCCCTATAGCATGAGATGTGATATCTAAGTCCTTCCCATTCCTATCCTGAGACCCTTCCGATAGCAGAGATGTGATATCTCAATGCTTATACCAAACCTGAGACCCTTCCTATGGCATGAAATGTGATATCCAACTCCTTCCCATTCCAATCCTGAGACCCTTCCTATAGCATGAGATGTGATATCTCAATGCTTCTATCAAACTTGAGTCCCTTCCTTTAGCATGGGATGTGCTATCCAACTCCTTCCCATTCCAATCCTGAGACCCTTCCTATAGCATGAGATGTGATATCTCAAAGCTTCTAATACCAAACCTGAGACCCTTCCTATGGCATGAGATGTGATATCCAACTCCTTCCCATTCCAATCCTGAGACCCTTCCTATAGCATGAGATGTGATATCTCAATGCTTCTATCAAACTTGAGTCCCTTCCTTTAGCATGAGATATGATATCCAAATCCTTCCCCTTTCAAACCTGACACCCTTCCTTTAGCATGAGATGTGATATCCAAATCCTTCCCATTCCAATCCTGAAACCCTTCCTATAGCATGAGATGTGATATCTCAATGTTTCTAATAAAAAACCTGAGACCCTTCCTATAGCAAGAGATGTGATATCCAAATCCTTCCCATTCCAATCCTGAGACCCTTCCTATAACATGAGATGTGATATCCAACTCCTTCCCATTCCAACCTGAGACCCTTCCTATAGCATGAGAAGGGATATCCAACTCCTTCCCATTCCAATCCTGAAACCCTTCCTATAGCATGAGATGTGATATCTCAATGTTTCTAATAAACAACCTGAGACCCTTCCTATAGCAAGAGATGTGACATCCAAATCTTTCCCATTCCAATCCTGAGATCCTTCCTATTGGATGAGATGTGATATCAAACTCCTTCCCATTCCAACCTGAGACCCTTCCTATAGCATGAGAAGGGATATCCAACTCCTTCCCATTCCAATCCTGAAACCCTTCCTATAGCATGAGATGTGATATCTCAATGTTTCTAATAAAAAACCTGAGACCCTTCCTATAGCAAGAGATGTGACATCCAAATCCTTCCCCTTCCAAACCTGAGACCCTTCCTATAGCTTGAGATGTGATATCAAACTCCTTCCCATTCCAATCCTGAGATAGCTTGAGATGTGATATCCAACTCCTTCCCATTCCAATCCTGAGACCCTTCCTATAGCATGAGATGTGATATCTCAATGCCTCTAATACCAAACCTGAGATTCTTCCTATAACATGAGATGTGATATCTCAATGCTTCTAATACCAAACCTGAGACCCTCCCTTTAGCATGAGATGTGATATCCGACTCCTTCCCATTCCAATCCTGAGACCCTTCTGATAGCATGAGATGTGATATCTCAATGCCTCTAATACCAAACCTGAGATTCTTCCTATAACATGAGATGTGATATCCAACTCCTTCCCATTCCAATCCTGAGACCCTTCCTATAGCTTGAGATGTGATATCCAACTCCTTCCCATTCCAATCCTGAGACCCTTCCTATAGCTTGAGATGTGATATCCAACTCCTTCCCATTCCAATCCTGAGACCCTTCCTATAGCATGAGATGTGATATCTCAATGCTTCTAATACCAAACCTGAGATCCTTCCTATAACATGAGATGTGATATCCAAATCCTTCCACTTCCAAACCTGAGACCCTCCCTTTAGCATGAGATGTGATATCCGACTCCTTCCTTTCCAATCCTGAGACCCTTCTGTCTGATAGCATGAGATGTGATATCTCAATGCCTCTAATACCAAACCTGAGATCCTTCCGATAGCATGAGATGTGATATCTCAATGCTTCTAATACCAAACCTGAGATCCTTCCTATAACATGAGATGTGATCTCCAAATACTTCCCCTCCCAAAGCTGAGACCCTCCCTTTAGCATGAGATGTGATATCCAACTCATTCCCATTCCAAACTTGAGACCCTCCCTATAGCATGAGATGTGATATCCAAGTCCTTCCCATTCCAATCCTGAGACCCTTCTTATAGCATGAGATGTGATATCTCAATGCTTCTAATACCAATCCTGATACCCTTCCGATAGCATGAGATGTGATATCCCAATGCTTCTACAAAACCTGAGACCCATATATGGCATGAGATGTGATATCAAACTCCTTCCAATTCCAATCCTGAGACCCTTCCTATAGCTTGAGATATGATATCCAACTCCTTCCCATTCCAATTCTGAGACCCGTCCTATACCATGAGACTTGAAATCTCAATGCTTCTAATACCAAACCTGAGACCGGTCCTATAACATGAGATGTGATATCCAAATCCTTCCCCTTCCAAACCTTAGACCCTTCCTTTATCATGAGATGTGATATCCAAGTCCTTCCCATTCCAATCCTGAGACCCTTCTTATAGCATGAGATTTGATATCTCAATGCTTCTAATACCAAACCTGAGACCCTTCCTATAACATGAGATGTGATATCCAAGTCCTTCCCATTCCAATCCTGAGACCCTTCTTATACCATGAGATGTGATATCTCAATGCTTCTAATACTAAACCTGAGACCCTTCCTATAACGAGATGGGATATCCAACTCCTTCCCATTCCAATCCTGAGACCCTTCCGATAGCAGAGATGTGATATCTCAATGCTTATACCAAACCTGAGACCCTTCCTATGGTATGAGATGTCATATACAACTCCTTCCGATTCCAAACCTGAGACCCTTCCTATAGCATGAGATGGGATATCTCAATGCTAATACCAAACCTGAGATCCTTCCTATAACATGAGATGTGATATCCAAATCCTTCCCCTTCCAAACCTGAGACCCTCCCTTTAGCATGAGATGTGATATCCGACTCCTTCCCATTCCAATCCTGAGACCCTTCTGATAGCATGAGATGTGATATCTCAATGCCTCTAATACCAAACCTGGGATCCTACCTCTAACATGAAATGTGATATCCAACTCCTTCCCCTTCCAAACCTGAGAGCCTTCCTATAGCATGAGATGTGATATCTCAACGCTTCTAATACCAAACCTGAGACCCTTCCTATAAAATGAGATGTGATATCCAAGTCCTTCCCATTCCAATCCTGAGACCCTTCTTATAGCTTGAGGTGTGATATCCAACTCCTTCCCATTCCAATTCTGAGACCCGTCCTATACCATGAGATGTGATATCTCAATGCTTCTAATACTAAACCTGAGACCCTTCCTATAACGAGATGGGATATCCAACTCCTTCCCATTCCAATCCTGAGACCCTTCCGATAGCAGAGATGTGATATCTCAATGCTTATACCAAACCTGAGACCCTTCCTATGGTATGAGATGTCATATACAACTCCTTCCGATTCCAAACCTGAGACCCTTCCTATAGCATGAGATGGGATATCTCAATGCTAATACCAAACCTGAGATCCTTCCTATAACATGAGTTGTGATATCCAAATCCTTCCCCTTCCAAACCCGAGACCCTCCCTTTAGCATGAGATGTGATATCCAACTCCTTCCCATTCCTATCCCGAGACCCTTCTGATAGCATGAGATGTGATATCTCAATGCCTCTAATACCAAACCTGAGATCCTTCCGATAGCATGAGATGTGATATCTCAATGCTTCTAATACCAAACCTGAGATCCTTCCTATAACATGAGATGTGATATCCAAATCCTTCCCCTTCCAAACCTGAGACCCTCCCTTTAGCATGAGATGTGATATCCAACTCCTTCCCATTCCAATCCTGAGACACTTCCTATAGCATGAGATGTGATATCTCACTGCTTATACCAAACCTGAGACCCTTCCTATAGCTTGAGATGTGATATCCAACTCCTTCCCATTCCAATCCTGAGACCCTTCCGATAGCATGAGATGTGATATCCCAAATGCTTCTACCAAACCTGAGACCCATACTATGGCATGAGATGTGATATCAAACTCCTTCCCATTCCAATCCTGAGACCCTTCCTATAGCTTGAGATGTGATATCCAACTCCTTCCCATTCCAATTCTGAGACCCTTCCTATACCATGAGACTTGATATCTCAATGTTTCTAATACCAAACCCGAGACCCGTCCTATAACATGAGATGTGATATCCAAATCCTTCCCCTTCCAAACCTTAGACCCTTCCTTTATCATGAGATGTGATATCCAACTCCTTCCCATTCCAATCCTGAGACCCTTCCGATATCATGAGATTTGTTATCTCAATGCTTCTAATATCAAACTTGAGACCCTCCCTATAGCATGAGATGTGACATCCAAGTCCTCCCCATTCCAATCCTGAGACCCTTCCTATAGCATGAGATGTAATATCTCAATGCTTCTAATACCAAACCTGAGACCCTTCCTATAACATGAGATGGGATATCCAACTCCTTCCCATTCCAATCCTGAGACCCTTCCGATAGCAGAGATGTGATATCTCAATGCTTATACCAAACCTGAGACCCTTCCTATGGCCTGAGATGTGATATCCAACTCCTTCCCATTCCAATCCTGAGACCCTTATGATAGCATGAGATGTGATATCTCAATGCCTCTAATACCAAACCTGAGATCCTTCCGATAGCATGAGATGTGATATCTCAATGCTTCTAATACCAAACCTGAGATCATTCCTATAACATGAGATGTGATTTCCAAATCCTTCCCCTTCCAAACCTGAGACCCTCCCTTTAGCATGAAATGTGATATCCAACTCCTTCCCATTCCAATCCTGAGACCCTTCTGATAGCATGAGATGTGATATCTCAATGCCTCTAATACCAAACCTGAGATCCTACCTCTAACATGAAATTTGATATCCATCTCCTTCCCTTTCCAAACCTGAGACCCTGCCTATAGCATGAGATGTGATATCCAAGTCCTTCCCATTCCAATCCTGAGACCCTTCCTATAGCATGTGATATGATATCTCAATGCTTATACCAAACCTGAGACCCTTCCTATGGCATGAGATGTCACATACAACTCCTTCCCATTCCAATCCTGAGACCCTTCCTATAGCATGAGATGTGATATCTCAATGCTTATACCAAACCTGAGATCCTTCCTATAGCATGAGATGTGATATCCAACTTCTTCCCATTCCAATCCTGAGACCCTTCTGATAGCATGAGATGTGATGTCTCAATGCTTCTAATACCAAACCTGAGATCTTTCCTATAACATGAGATGTGATATCCAACTCCTTCCCATTCCAATCCTGAGATCCTTCCTTTAGCATGAGATGTGATATCCAACTCCTTCCCATTCCAATCCTGAGACCCTTCCTATAGCATGATATGTGATATCACAATGCTTCTAATACCAAACCTGAGATCCTTCCTATAGCATGAGATGTGTATCCAACTCCTTCCCATTCCAAACCTGAGACCCTTCCTATAGCATGAGATGTGATATCTTAATGCTTCTAAAACCAAACATGAGAACCATCCTATAACATGAGATGTGAAATCCAAATCCTTCCCTTTCCAAACCTGAGACCCTTCCTATAGCTTGAGATGTGAAATCCAAATCCTTCCCATTCCAATCCTGAGACCCTTCCTATACCATGAGATGTGATATCTCAATGCTTCTAATACCAAACCTGAGACCCTCCCTATAGCATGAGATGTGATATCTAAGTCCTTCCCATTCCTATCCTGAGACCCTTCCGATAGAAGAGATTTGATATTTCAATGCTTATACCAAACCTGAGACCCTTCCTATGGCATGAGATGTGATGTCCAACTCCTTCCCATTCCAATCCTGAGACCCTTCCTATAGCATGAGATGTGATATCTCAATGCTTCTATCAAACCTGAGTCCCTTCCTTTAGCATGAGATGTGATATCCAACTCCTTCCCATTCCAATCCTGAGACCCTTCCTATAGCATGAGATGTGACATCTCAAAGCTTCTAATACCAAACCTGGGACCCGTCCTATAACATGAGATATGATATCCAATTCCTTCCCCTTCCAAACCGGAGACCCTTCCTTTAGCATGAGATGTGATATCCAAATCCTTCCCATTCCAATCCTGAAACCCTTCCTATAGCATGAGATGTGATATCTCAATGTTTCTAATAAAAAACCTGAGACCCTTCCTATAGCAAGAGATGTGATATCCAAATCCTTCCCATTCCAATCCTGAGACCCTTCCTATAACATGAGATGTGATATCCAACTCCTTCCCATTCCAACCTGAGACCCTTCCTATAGCATGAGAAGGGATATCCAACTCCTTCCCATTCCAATCCTGAAACCCTTCCTATAGCATGAGATGTGATATCCAACTCCTTCCCATTCCAACCTGAGACCCTTCCTATAGCATGAGAAGGGATATCCAACTCCTTCCCATTCCAATCCTGAGACCCTTCCTATAGCATGAGATGTGATATCTCAAAGCTTCTAATACCAAACCTGAGACCCTTCCTATGGCATGAGATGTCACATACAACTCCTTCCCATTCCAATCCTGAGACCCTTCCTATAGCATGAGATGTGATATCTCAATGCTTATACCAAACCTGAGATCCTTCCTATAGCATGAGATGTGATATCCAACTTCTTCCCATTCCAATCCTGAGACCCTTCTGATAGCATGAGATGTGATGTCTCAATGCTTCTAATACCAAACCTGAGATCTTTCCTATAACATGAGATGTGATATCCAACTCCTTCCCATTCCAAACCTGAGATCCTTCCTTTAGCATGAGATGTGTGTTAGGAAAGATTCGTTATTGTAGGGAACTTTCCTTCCATGTGGCAACCCCTAAACTTTTTGCTGTTGTTTTCAACCTGTTTTCTTGACTTTGCCAGAGAAGTGCAGCCTTCTGCTGTACTCCTCTGGGCTTTCGCTCCTTTCTTACGGGGAAACTGACATGCCCTTAAGACAGTCAGTACCGGGGAACGCTGTTTCCCGTAGTTTCTTTTATCGTGTCGCCATTTTAGTGCAACACGACACAAGAGGGCACTGTAAGCTAAGTTACAGCTCTCTTGGGTCTCTAGCCTTCTACAGACCCTAGACACTCTTTTCGGAGGGTTTTTGGATCGGTGCAAGTCATTCAGGGACTGGGCTGGTGGCAGCGATCATTTGGTTTATTTTGAGCTCCTTTTGCCGTTCTGAGCACGTTTTTGCCGCGAACACAAAAGGGTGGCCCGGCTACACAAAATGGCCGGACCACGAGGCTCCTTTGTCTCGTCCACTGTCCGTCTTGCTCCCTTTACCTTCCCCCAGGTCAGGCGACCCGGGGCCTTCCTTATTTGGGCATGTAGTTTCCCGCGAAACACGGTTGCTTTCGCGGGCTTCTACATGTCGTTTGAGTGCCCCCAGGATGTGGGCTGGGCTGTCTGGTCCCAATACACATCCTGGGTGCCAGAGAGTCTAGGGTGGTGTGAATGCCTGGGACCACTGTGGTCCGTGATTGGTCCACGTATGGTATGTGTGTTGATGAGCGGATCTCCCATTGGCTCCCCTCCGTTTTGGCGCGAAGGGAACCGTGGATAAGAGGGAGCTGGAAACACCACTACCAGGTCGATCTCCTGAGTTCTTACGAACCCAGGGATACAGGAGCCAAGTATCCTGCGAACACGAGGCTGGACCGAGGAATCGCTGGTGACCCCCTGAAGAACTTCTGCTCCTCATTGCTGTCGTCCGGTGAAGCCCTTTCCACCTAAGATCGAACAAGAAGGCCTGTACTGGCGCTTCGACCTATTGGAATAGCAGGACCAGCTATTCCCGGCACCTTCATCAACTCCTGCCGTAAGCCTTCGGAAGTGTCTCTGGGCCATCCAGTTGACTGACCAGCTTACTAAGGAGTCCTGCTCTGTAATCGCCGACAGGTTGGGTGGTATTCTGAGTCCGGGGCACGCTCACACGCTTCGTTTGCTTAGCAACCCTAAGCTAGAGGTGAGCAGTGCTCGTTTGGCTTGAATACACCCGGCCGTTCCGTTGCCCTGCTGTGGCGACAAAACTGTGCTTGTTTCTTCGATCGGGACGTCTTTTTACTCTGCACGACGACGAGACGTTCCCTGCTCTTCAGAACCTGCCAGAAGCTGCATCTATCGAGGAGAAGCTCGGGCCTGCTTGCTTCGGGGACCGGTGAGTAGATTAGCTAGGATCTGGTCGCCCTCCTGCAGTGCCCTTTGCTTTTCCCCGCTGTGAATACAGCACCCCTTGTCCGTACTCGTGCCCTGCTTCTGCCTCACAGTGAAGGCTGCGCTAGAGTCGCGGACCGTGTTCTCCTTCATTAGAGCTCCCTACAGAGCTGTTCAACGTCCTCCGAAGAGCTTCACCTTCTGCCCATTGGCACCGGCGTGTGCAGGTACTTTTGAGCGCTAGGCTCCACTCTTCGTAGGGATTGGACTACCATCCAGTTAGGGGCCTCAGAAGGCGGACATATCACTCGCATTGGTTCGCACTGCCTGTTTTCCTTCCCCTGCAGGTGGATAACATATTTCGTGCTGCTAATGCTGTGAATCTGTGTATTCTGTATATATATTGGGTGGATAGTGTATGTGTTGGTTTAATATCGTTGTATATTGCTGCTTTTACTGTGGTTATTAGTTTCAAGGCCTTATAATAAATGTGTATCTATTTTTGATATAAACAACTGTTTGGAGTAGTTTGTAAGCGCTCTTGCTTTGTGTGCTCACTGTGGGCTTTCAGTCACCCTCACCCCTCTTGAGACCTAGTCTTGACCGCCGCGATCGCTACCTTGATTGGTCTGGCTTGTCCAGAGGTTACCCTGTTCCAAGTAATTAGGTTGGCCTTCTGAACCTCTGCGCCACTAGGACAGAGTTCAGAAATCCGTCTTAACAAATTGGTGTACAGCGGTGGGATACGACTGAAGGTATCCAGTGTTGCGCACGAGCTAAGGCGTTTTCAGGTTATTCCAACCAGGACACGCAGTAAAGTATTGAATATAACGTTAAAAAGGCCATAGTCCTATCAACAGTATGGAAACGAATACTTTATTAACCTTAAATGCTTCGAAATCTGAAACATTGAAGAAGATGTGTGCGGAGAGAGGGGTTTCCTCTCAAGGCACTAAATTGGAAATGATCCAGAGAATCGTGGCGTGGCAAGAAGCGCAGCTTGACGCTATAACTTCCGAGGACAGTGCAGAAGGTGGTGGGGCTGCTCTCACTGGCAGAACCGACGGTTCTGCCGCTGCACTGATCCATCACGACCACGAGGACAGGGAGGATGTAATGTCTAACGTTTCCTCTGCCAGTGTTGATGGGGAGGCTATGCTTGAATTCAAGAAGCAAGAGCTGCGGTTTAGGCAGCAGGAGCTTGAATTCAGCATAGCCAAACTGAAAATCGACCAGGCAGAAAAACAAAAAGACAGGGATCACCAGTTGGAACTGGCCAAGCTTCAGTTCGCAAATGGGTCCAAGGGTCCTGGACATGGTTCTGGGGCTTCCTCTCATCCACGGTTTCCAAAAGATCTGCTCAGTGTGTATGAGGAACGAAATGACATTATGGACTGGTTAAATGCGTTTGAGTATGCATGCGAGGTTCAAGAGGTTGATAATGCGGATAAGATTGCATGGTTACTCAGCAGACTGCCCCATTCTGGTTGCAGTGCCATTATGGAAATGTCGAAGGCTGAGCGCGCTGATTTTGCAATGTTGAAGCAGACTCTCATTTTAAAGTTTGGGAAGACTCCGACCCAATATTTGAAAAGGTTTAGAGAGTATAAGAAAAAGGAAGGTGGTACTTGGGTGTCGTATGTAGCTGAGTCCCTGAAAAACTTGACTGGCTGGGTTGAAGGTTATAAGGTTTCTACCTTCGAAGGCATGATCAATCTGGTCATGCTGGAACACATTTTTGCTTCTTCTTCCCCGGAGCTTAAGCAGCATTTGGCCGATTCGAAGGAGATAGATCCTAAGAAGCTGGCCATTGCAGCAGACTTATGGGTGTCACATCGAGTGTCCCATAAGGACAAAACTCATCCTGGTAAGCAGGAGGAAGGGAAAAAGTCCAAAGATATGGAGGGTGGGGAATCTGCTAAATCTTCTTCCCATAAGGGCCACAAAAAGAAAAATAAGGGTAAGCCATCCGAGAACTCACAGGGTAGTGGAGGTTCGCCTCCGAAACAGAACTCTGGTTATAATAAGCCTCCCTACGTAAACAGACCCAATGGGGCTTGTTTTTCTTGTGGAGCAACTGACCATGTGAAGGGGGATCCCCGTTGTAAGGTTAGACCTTTGGGGGTCCACTCCGCTAATCTGGCCTTCTCCTCCTACGAGGAAGAAGAGATTACAGGAGCATCCTTCTCCTCAGACTCATTTCCCAGCGGAATAGAGGCTGAGGTAGTTTTAGTGTCCCTGGGTTCCTGGGAGCCTAAAGTCGCAGAGGCGTATGCTAGGATTCCGGATAATACCAAGCACTACTTTAAAGACAGTGTGCTGATCAATGGAGTGGATACTCCAGCTCTTAGGGATAGTGGGTGCAGTCGAACTGTAGTGGATTCTACCTTGGTAGACTCAGAGGAAGTTGCCAGAGCTACTCTGATGCCCACTAAGTTGGCTGACGGCCCCCTCCGTATGTTTCCCGTGATCCCTGTTAATCTAACTTTAAATGGTACAGCAGTTAGGATTCCAGTGAGCATTCAGAGAAACGTCCCGGGAAAGGTCTTGTTGGGCAATGATCTCAGAGCTCTAGGGCTCGTAGGAGACACTGCCGAAAGACCCTACACACGGTCTCAAGCACGGGCAGCATTGGCCAAGTCCAATACGCCGCCCCAGCCGAAGGGGAAACCCAAGGCGAAAGGAGTCAACAAGTCCCGACGGGGGAAAGAGAATATTCCCCCGAGCTCGCCTACCACTGCGGTGGAGGGAGTTGGTCAATCGCCCGAGCCTGACGAGGAGGTGGCGATGCCTGAAGTGTTCGACCCCAACGACCATCCTGAACTAAAAGACTTGTTAGTTGAAGGAGGTCCTGATAGGGACGACTTCAGTAAGGGCCAACGTGAGTGCCCATCTCTGGAAGGCCTAAGGAGACAGGCCTGCTCCCAGCTTGAGGGTGAACCTCCTGGGAAGCATCGGATTTATTGGGAAGGTGGACTCCTGTACAGTGAGCCCACAGAGTCTACAGAAGGAGACCATAGGAGGTTGGTGGTTCCCCTTTCTGTTAGACCCTTCCTCCTGCAGTTGGCGCATGAAGTTCCCCTTGCTGGTCACCTTGGAATGAAGAGGACCAAGCAAAGGTTATCTATGCACTTCTACTGGCCCAAGATGGGGGTGCAAGTAGAAAGTCACTGCAGGAGTTGTGCCTCCTGCCAGTTGTCTGGTAAGGTTGGCGCGACAATCCAAGCTCCGTTGGTACCGCTCCCAGTTGTGGGGGTACCATTTGAAAGGGTAGGGATCGACATCGTTGGTCCCCTTGACCCGCAAACATCCTCAGGCAATAGGTTTATCCTGGTGCTGGTCGACCATGCAACCAGGTATCCTGAGGCCATCCCATTAAAGACTGTAACTGCCAAGTCAGTTGCAAAAGCTTTACTCGGCATATTTACTAGGGTTGGCTTCCCTAAAGAAGTTGTGTCAGATCGTGGCAGCAACTTTATGTCGAAGTATATGCAGGCTATGTGGAAAGAATGTGGGGTCACCTACAAGTTCTCTTCTGCATACCACCCCCAGACCAATGGTCTGGTGGAGCGTTTCAACAGAACGCTAAAGAGCATGATTGGGGCTCTGGAGGAGCCCCAGAGAAGAAAATGGGATCTTCTTTTACCATGCTTGCTGTTTGCCTACAGAGAGGTACCACAGGAGGGTGTTGGCTTCAGCCCCTTCGAACTTCTGTTCGGTCATCCCGTACGGGGACCCTTAGCCATCGTCAAAGAGGGATGGGAGATGCCCACTCCCCCTGTTACTACCAATGTAGTTGACTATGTGCTAGGGCTCAGAAAACGGATGGTACTCCTGATGGGCTTGGCTAGTGAAAAGTTGAAGGCAGGACAAGCGCTGGTGAAACATTGGTACGACCAGAAAGCTTCCTTAATTCACTTTACCCCTGGTCAGCAAGTCCTGATCATGAACCCTATAAGGCCTCGCGCTTTACAGGACAAATGGTCAGGCCCTTACACAGTGGTGGAGCCCCTGGGTGAGGTGAACTATTTAGTGGACCTTGGAAGGCCTGGACAGGCTCCAAAAGTGTTCCACGTAAATAGGCTGAAGGCTTTCGTCCCAAGAGTCGAAATCGCAGCCCTGCTACTGGCGTCAGACGTTGAGGAAGAGGAGTCAGAACCTCTTCCCGACCTGTTCCAAAGCGGTCCTTCAGATAGCTCCGTTGAGGGTGTCCGAGTGGCCTCTCACCTGACTTCTGATCAGCAGGCTGAGGTGAAAAGTTTGCTTAGGCAGTTTTCCCCCCTGTTTTCACAGTCGCCTGGTTTGACACCTTGGTGCAAACATAACATTGACACAGGAGACAGTGTACCTACCAAAAGTAGGGGATACAGGATGTCGGATAAAGTACGGTCTTATATTAAGACCGAGGTCAACAAAATGTTAGACCTTGGGGTGATTGAACCCTCTAGTAGTCCTTGGTCCAGTCCTGTGGTTCTGGTTCCAAAAGCAGGCACTTCTGAATTGAGGTTCTGCGTGGATTACAGGGCTCTGAATGCTGTCACCAAGACAGACGCTCACCCCTTGCCTCGAACTGACGAGCTGGTGGATACCTTGGGTGCCTCCAAGTACCTCAGCACGTTTGACCTGACTGCGGGCTATTGGCAAATAGCTTTAGCAGAACATGCCAAGGAGAAGACAGCATTTTCAACTCCCGACGGGCTTTACCAATTCCGGGTAATGCCGTTCGGATTGAAGAATGCACCTGCCACTTTCCAGAGGCTTGTGAATCATGTGTTGAATGGGTTGGACGAATTCTGTCTTGCATATCTGGACGATATAGCAGTTTTCAGTGCCACCTGGGAAGACCATGTGAAACACCTCGGGATTGTGCTCCAGGCTCTTCAGAAAGCCCACTTGACCATAAAGGCGAGTAAATGCCAGATTGGACAAGGCTCAGTGGTTTACCTTGGGCATGAAGTAGGTGGAGGAAGGATACAGCCTCTCCCCAGTAAAGTACAAGCAGTACAAGACTGGCCTACCCCCACTACACAAACCCAAGTGAGAGCCTTCTTAGGACTCACGGGTTATTACCGCAATTTTATGGCAGACTATGGCACCATAGCTGCTCCTCTGACTGCCCTCACAACTCCGAAGAAACCCAAGAAGGTAACTTGGACTGACGAGTGTGAGAAGGCCTTCAATGGCTTGAAAGACTCCTTGTGCCAGGCCCCTGTGCTCAGGGCCCCTGATTATCAAAGACCTTTTATCGTGCAGACGGATGCCTCTGACACTGGGATAGGAGCTGTACTATCACAAGTAGATGAGAAGGGTAAGGAACACCCTATCGGTTTTATTAGTCGCCAGCTTAAGGACAGAGAGCTCAGATGGTCCACGGTAGAGAAAGAATGTTTCTCTGTTGTGTGGGCCCTAAGGAAGCTGCGGCCCTACCTCTATGGGACCCACTTCACTGTGCAGACTGACCATAAGCCGTTAAAGTGGCTAATGAACATGAAGGGGGAGAATCCAAAGTTGCTTAGGTGGTCCATAAGTCTACAAGGCTTCGACTTCACTATTGAGCATAGGCCAGGTGTCCAACATAGCAATGCTGATGGGTTGTCCAGAATGTTTTACCGACCTGAACAAGAGACTCATCCAGGGGTGGATTAGTTCCCCCTGTCCATAGTCTGGGAGGGGCGAGTGTTAGGAAAGATTCGTTATTGTAGGGAACTTTCCTTCCATGTGGCAACCCCTAAACTTTTTGCTGTTGTTTTCAACCTGTTTTCTTGACTTTGCCAGAGAAGTGCAGCCTTCTGCTGTACTCCTCTGGGCTTTCGCTCCTTTCTTACGGGGAAACTGACATGCCCTTAAGACAGTCAGTACCGGGGAACGCTGTTTCCCGTAGTTTCTTTTATCGTGTCGCCATTTTAGTGCAACACGACACAAGAGGGCACTGTAAGCTAAGTTACAGCTCTCTTGGGTCTCTAGCCTTCTACAGACCCTAGACACTCTTTTCGGAGGGTTTTTGGATCGGTGCAAGTCATTCAGGGACTGGGCTGGTGGCAGCGATCATTTGGTTTATTTTGAGCTCCTTTTGCCGTTCTGAGCACGTTTTTGCCGCGAACACAAAAGGGTGGCCCGGCTACACAAAATGGCCGGACCACGAGGCTCCTTTGTCTCGTCCACTGTCCGTCTTGCTCCCTTTACCTTCCCCCAGGTCAGGCGACCCGGGGCCTTCCTTATTTGGGCATGTAGTTTCCCGCGAAACACGGTTGCTTTCGCGGGCTTCTACATGTCGTTTGAGTGCCCCCAGGATGTGGGCTGGGCTGTCTGGTCCCAATACACATCCTGGGTGCCAGAGAGTCTAGGGTGGTGTGAATGCCTGGGACCACTGTGGTCCGTGATTGGTCCACGTATGGTATGTGTGTTGATGAGCGGATCTCCCATTGGCTCCCCTCCGTTTTGGCGCGAAGGGAACCGTGGATAAGAGGGAGCTGGAAACACCACTACCAGGTCGATCTCCTGAGTTCTTACGAACCCAGGGATACAGGAGCCAAGTATCCTGCGAACACGAGGCTGGACCGAGGAATCGCTGGTGACCCCCTGAAGAACTTCTGCTCCTCATTGCTGTCGTCCGGTGAAGCCCTTTCCACCTAAGATCGAACAAGAAGGCCTGTACTGGCGCTTCGACCTATTGGAATAGCAGGACCAGCTATTCCCGGCACCTTCATCAACTCCTGCCGTAAGCCTTCGGAAGTGTCTCTGGGCCATCCAGTTGACTGACCAGCTTACTAAGGAGTCCTGCTCTGTAATCGCCGACAGGTTGGGTGGTATTCTGAGTCCGGGGCACGCTCACACGCTTCGTTTGCTTAGCAACCCTAAGCTAGAGGTGAGCAGTGCTCGTTTGGCTTGAATACACCCGGCCGTTCCGTTGCCCTGCTGTGGCGACAAAACTGTGCTTGTTTCTTTGATCGGGACGTCTTTTTACTCTGCACGACGACGAGACGTTCCCTGCTCTTCAGAACCTGCCAGAAGCTGCATCTATCGAGGAGAAGCTCGGGCCTGCTTGCTTCGGGGACCGGTGAGTAGATTAGCTAGGATCTGGTCGCCCTCCTGCAGTGCCCTTTGCTTTTCCCCGCTGTGAATACAGCACCCCTTGTCCGTACTCGTGCCCTGCTTCTGCCTCACAGTGAAGGCTGCGCTAGAGTCGCGGACCGTGTTCTCCTTCATTAGAGCTCCCTACAGAGCTGTTCAACGTCCTCCGAAGAGCTTCACCTTCTGCCCATTGGCACCGGCGTGTGCAGGTACTTTTGAGCGCTAGGCTCCACTCTTCGTAGGGATTGGACTACCATCCAGTTAGGGGCCTCAGAAGGCGGACATATCACTCGCATTGGTTCGCACTGCCTGTTTTCCTTCCCCTGCAGGTGGATAACATATTTCGTGCTGCTAATGCTGTGAATCTGTGTATTCTGTATATATATTGGGTGGATAGTGTATGTGTTGGTTTAATATCGTTGTATATTGCTGCTTTTACTGTGGTTATTAGTTTCAAGGCCTTATAATAAATGTGTATCTATTTTTGATATAAACAACTGTTTGGAGTAGTTTGTAAGCGCTCTTGCTTTGTGTGCTCACTGTGGGCTTTCAGTCACCCTCACCCCTCTTGAGACCTAGTCTTGACCGCCGCGATCGCTACCTTGATTGGTCTGGCTTGTCCAGAGGTTACCCTGTTCCAAGTAATTAGGTTGGCCTTCTGAACCTCTGCGCCACTAGGACAGAGTTCAGAAATCCGTCTTAACAATGTGATATCCAACTCCTTCCCATTCCAATCCTGAGGCCCTTCCTATAGCATGATATGTGATATCACAATGCTTCTAATACCAAACCTGAGATCTTTCCTATAACATGAGATGTGATATCCAACTCCTTCCCATTCCATTCCTGAGACCCTTCCTATAGCATGAGATGTGATATCCAACTCCTTCCCATTCCAATCCTGAGACCCTTCCTATAGCATGAGATGTGATATCTCAATGCTTCTAATACCAAACCTGAGACCCTTCCTATAGCATGAGATGTGATATCTCAATGCTTCTAATACCAAACCTGAGATCCTTCCGATAGCATGAGATGTGATATCCCAATGCTTCTACCAAACCTGAGACCCTTCCTATAGCTTGAGATGTGATATCCAACTCCTTCCCATTCCAATTCTGAGACCCTCCTATACCATGAGACTTGATATCGCAATACTTCTAATACCAAACCTGAGACCCGTCCTATAACATGAGATGTGATATCCAAATCCTTCCCCTTCCAAACCTTAGACCCTTCCTTTATCATGAGATGTGATATCCAACTCCTTCACATTCCAATCCTGAGACCCTTCCGATATCATGAGATTTGTTATCTCAAAGCTTCTGATATCAAACTTGAGACCCTCCCTATAGCATGAGATGTGACATCCAAGTCCTTCCCATTCCAATCCTGAGACGCTTCCTATAGCATGAGATGTGATATCTCAATGCTTCTAATACCAAACCTGAGATCCTTCCTATAGCATGAGATGTGTATCCAACTCCTTCCCATTCCAAACCTGAGACCCTTCCTATAGCATGAGATGTGATATCTTAATGCTTCTAAAACCAAACCTGAGAACCATCCAATAACATATGTGAAATCCAAATCCTTCCCTTTCCAAACCTGAGACCCTTCCGATAGCATGAGATGTGATATCTCAATGCTTCTAAAACCAAACATGAGAACCATCCTATAACATGAGATGTGAAATCCAAATCCTTCCCTTTCCAAACCTGAGACCCTTCCTATAGCTTGAGATGTGAAATCCAAATCCTTCCCATTCCAATCCTGAGACCCTTCCTATACCATGAGATGTGATATCTCAATGCTTCTAATACCAAACCTGAGACCCTCCCTATAGCATGAGATGTGATATCTAAGTCCTTCCCATTCCTATCCTGAGACCCTTCCGATAGAAGAGATTTGATATTTCAATGCTTATACCAAACCTGAGACCCTTCCTATGGCATGAGATGTGATATCCAACTCCTTCCCATTCCAATCCTGAGACCCTTCCTATAGCATGAGATGTGATATCTCAATGCTTCTATCAAACCTGAGTCCCTTCCTTTAGCATGAGATGTGATATCCAACTCCTTCCCATTCCAATCCTGAGACCCTTCCTATAGCATGAGATGTGACATCTCAAAGCTTCTAATACCAAACCTGGGACCCGTCCTATAACATGAGATATGATATCCAATTCCTTCCCCTTCCAAACCGGAGACCCTTCCTTTAGCATGAGATGTGATATCCAAATCCTTCCCATTCCAATCCTGAAACCCTTCCTATAGCATGAGATGTGATATCTCAATGTTTCTAATAAAAAACCTGAGACCCTTCCTATAGCAAGAGATGTGATATCCAAATCCTTCCCATTCCAATCCTGAGACCCTTCCTATAACATGAGATGTGATATCCAACTCCTTCCCATTCCAACCTGAGACCCTTCCTATAGCATGAGAAGGGATATCCAACTCCTTCCCATTCCAATCCTGAAACCCTTCCTATAGCATGAGATGTTATATCCAACTCCTTCCCATTCCAACCTGAGACCCTTCCTATAGCATGAGAAGGGATATCCATCTCCTTCCCATTCCAATCCTGAAACCCTTCCTATAGCATGAGATGTGATATCTCAATGTTTCTAATAAACAACCTGAGACCCTTCCTATAGCAAGAGATGTGACATCCAAATCTTTCACATTCCAATCCTGAGATCCTTCCTATTGGATGAGATGTGATATCCAACTCCTTCCCATTCCAACCTGAGACCCTTCCTATAGCATGAGAAGGGATATCCAACTCCTTCCCATTCCAATCCTGAAACCCTTCCTATAGCATGAGATGTGATATCTCAATGTTTCTAATAAAAAACCTGAGACCCTTCCTATAGCAAGAGATGTGACATCCAAATCCTTCCCCTTCCAAACCTGAGACCCTTCCTATAGCTTGAGATGTGATATCAAACTCCTTCCCATTCCAATCCTGAGATAGCTTGAGATGTGATATCCAACTCCTTCCCATTCCAATCCTGAGACCCTTCCTATAGCATGAGATGTGATATCTCAATGCCTCTAATACCAAACCTGAGATTCTTCCTATAACATGAGATGTGATATCTCAATGCTTCTAATACCAA
Source organism: Ambystoma mexicanum (assembly GCF_040938575.1). Classification (NCBI taxonomy): domain Eukaryota; kingdom Metazoa; phylum Chordata; class Amphibia; order Caudata; family Ambystomatidae; genus Ambystoma; species Ambystoma mexicanum. The sequence continues at coordinate 1,157,259,205 of NC_090934.1, forward strand.
ACCTGAGACCCTCCCTTTAGCATGAGATGTGATATCCGACTCCTTCCCATTCCAATCCTGAGACCCTTCTGATAGCATGAGATGTGATATCTCAATGCCTCTAATGCCAAACCTGAGATTCTTCCTATAACATGAGATGTGATATCCAACTCCTTCCCATTCCAATCCTGAGACCCTTCCTATAGCTTGAGATGTGATATCCAACTCCTTCCCATTCCAATCCTGAGACCCTTCCTATAGCTTGAGATGTGATATCCAACTCCTTCCCATTCCAATCCTGAGACCCTTCCTATAGCATGAGATGTGATATCTCAATGCTTCTAATACCAAACCTGAGATCCTTCCTATAACATGAGATGTGATATCCAAATCCTTCCACTTCCAAACCTGAGACCCTCCCTTTAGCATGAGATGTGATATCCGACTCCTTCCTTTCCAATCCTGAGACCCTTCTGTCTGATAGCATGAGATGTGATATCTCAATGCCTCTAATACCAAACCTGAGATCCTTCCGATAGCATGAGATGTGATATCTCAATGCTTCTAATACCAAACCTGAGATCCTTCCTATAACATGAGATGTGATCTCCAAATACTTCCCCTCCCAACGCTGAGACCCTCCCTTTAGCATGAGATGTGATATCCAACTCATTCCCATTCCAAACTTGAGACCCTCCCTATAGCATGAGATGTGATATCCAAGTCCTTCCCATTCCAATCCTGAGACCCTTCTTATAGCATGAGATGTGATATCTCAATGCTTCTAATACCAATCCTGATACCCTTCCGATAGCATGAGATGTGATATCCCAATGCTTCTACAAAACCTGAGACCCATATATGGCATGAGATGTGATATCAAACTCCTTCCAGTTCCAATCCTGAGACCCTTCCTATAGCTTGAGATATGATATCCAACTCCTTCCCATTCCAATTCTGAGACCCGTCCTATACCATGAGACTTGAAATCTCAATGCTTCTAATACCAAACCTGAGACCGGTCCTATAACATGAGATGTGATATCCAAATCCTTCCCCTTCCAAACCTTAGACCCTTCCTTTATCATGAGATGTGATATCCAAGTCCTTCCCATTCCAATCCTGAGACCCTTCTTATAGCATGAGATTTGATATCTCAATGCTTCTAATACCAAACCTGAGACCCTTCCTATAACATGAGATGTGATATCCAAGTCCTTCCCATTCCAATCCTGAGACCCTTCTTATAGCTTGAGATGTAATATCCAACTCCTTCCCATTCCAATTCTGAGACCCGTCCTATACCATGAGATGTGATATCTCAATGCTTCTAATACTAAACCTGAGACCCTTCCTATAACGAGATGGGATATCCAACTCCTTCCCATTCCAATCCTGAGACCCTTCCGATAGCAGAGATGTGATATCTCAATGCTTATACCAAACCTGAGACCCTTCCTATGGTATGAGATGTCATATACAACTCCTTCCGATTCCAAACCTGAGACCCTTCCTATAGCATGAGATGGGATATCTCAATGCTAATACCAAACCTGAGATCCTTCCTATAACATGAGATGTGATATCCAAATCCTTCCCCTTCCAAACCTGAGACCCTCCCTTTAGCATGAGATGTGATATCCGACTCCTTCCCATTCCAATCCTGAGACCCTTCTGATAGCATGAGATGTGATATCTCAATGCCTCTAATACCAAACCTGAGATCCTACCTCTAACATGAAATGTGATATCCAACTCCTTCCCCTTCCAAACCTGAGAGCCTTCCTATAGCATGAGATGTGATATCTCAACGCTTCTAATACCAAACCTGAGACCCTTCCTATAACATGAGATGTGATATCCAAGTCCTTCCCATTCCAATCCTGAGACCCTTCTTATAGCTTGAGGTGTGATATCCAACTCCTTCCCATTCCAATTCTGAGACCCGTCCTATACCATGAGATGTGATATCTCAATGCTTCTAATACTAAACCTGAGACCCTTCCTATAACGAGATGGGATATCCAACTCCTTCCCATTCCAATCCTGAGACCCTTCCGATAGCAGAGATGTGATATCTCAATGCTTATACCAAACCTGAGACCCTTCCTATGGTATGAGATGTCATATACAACTCCTTCCGATTCCAAACCTGAGACCCTTCCTATAGCATGAGATGGGATATCTCAATGCTAATACCAAACCTGAGATCCTTCCTATAACATGAGATGTGATATCCAAATCCTTCCCCTTCCAAACCCGAGACCCTCCCTTTAGCATGAGATGTGATATCCAACTCCTTCCCATTCCTATCCCGAGACCCTTCTGATAGCATGAGATGTGATATCTCAATGCTTCTAATACCAAACCTGAGATCCTTCCTATAACATGAGATGTGATATCTCAATGCTTCTAATACCAAACCTGAGATCCTTCCTATAACATGAGATGTGATATCCAAATCCTTCCCCTTCCAAACCTGAGACCCTCCCTTTAGCATGAGATGTGATATCCAACTCCTTCCCATTCCAATCCTGAGACACTTCCTATAGCATGAGATGTGATATCTCACTGCTTATACCAAACCTGAGACCCTTCCTATAGCATGAGATGTGATATCCAACTCCTTCCCATTCCAATCCTGAGACCCTTCCTATAGCATGAGATGTGATATCTCAATGCTTCTAATATCAAACTTGAGACCCTCCCTATAGCATGAGATGTGATATCCAAGTCCTTCCCATTCCAATCCTGAGACACTTCCTATAGCATGAGATGTGATATCTCAATGCTTCTAATACCAAACCTGAGACTCTTCCTATAACATGAGATGGGATATCCAACTCCTTCCCTTTCCAATCCTGAGACCCTTCCGATAGCAGAGATGTGATATCTCAATGCTTATACAAACCTGAGACCCTTTCTATGGCATGAGATGTCATATACAACTCCTTCCCATTCCAATCCTGAGACCCTTCCTATAGCTTGAGATGTGATATCTCAATGCTTATACCAAACCTGAGACCCTTCCTATAGCATGAGATGTGATATCCAACTCCTTCCCATTCCAATCCTGAGACCCTTCCTATAGCATGAGATGTGATGTCTCAATGCTTCTAATACCAAACCTGAGATCCTTCCTATAACATGAGATGTGATATCCAACTCCTTCCCATTCCAATCCTGAGACCCTTCCTATAGCATGAGATGTGATATCTCAATGCTTATACCAAACCTGAGACCCTTCCTATAGCATGAGATGTGATATCCAACTCCTTCCCATTCCAATCCTGAGACCCTTCCTATAGCATGAGATGTGATATCTCAATGCCTCTAATACCAAACCTGAGATCATTCCTCTAACATGAAATGTGATATCCAACTCCTTCTCTTTCCAAACCTGAGAGCCTACCTATAGCATGAGATGTGATATCCAAGTCCTTCCCATTCCAATCCTTAGACCCTTCCTACAGCATGCAATATGATATCTCAATGATTCTAATAACAAACCTGAGACCCGTCCTATAACATGAGATGGGATATCCAACTCCTTCCCATTCCAATTCTGAGACACTTCTGATAGCAGAGATGTGATATCTCAATGCTTATACCGAACCTGAGACCCTTCCTATAACATGAGATGTGATATCCAACTCCTTCCCGTTCCAAAGCTGAGACCCTTCCTATAGCATATGTGATATCCAACTCCTTCCCATTCCAAACATGAGACCCTTCCTATAGCAAGAATGTAATATCCAACTACTTCCCATTCCAATCCTGAGACCATTCCTACAGCATGAGATATATCTCAATGCTTCTAATACCAAACCTGAGATCCTTCCTATGACATGAGATGTGATATCCAATTCCTCCCCATTCCAAACCTGAGAACCTTCCTACAGCATGCGATGTGATATCTCAATGCTTCTAATACCAAACCTGAGACCAGTCCTATAACATGAGATTGGATATCCAACTCCTTCCCCTTCCAAACCTGAGACCCTTCCTATAGCATGAGATGTGATATCTCAATGCTTATACCAAACCTGAGACCCTTCCTAGAGCATGAGATGTGATATCCAACTCCTTCCCATTCCAATCTTGAGACCCTTCTTATAGCATGAGATGTGATGTCTCAATGCTTATACCAAACCTGAGACTCTTCCTATAACATGAGATGTGATATCCAACTCCTTCCCTTTCCAAACCTGAGAGCCTACCTATAGCATGAGATGTGATATCCAGGTCCTTCCCATTCCAATCCTTAGACCCTTCCTACAGCATGCAATATGATATCTCAATGATTCTAATAACAAACCTGAGACCCGTCCTATAACATGAGATGGGATATCCAACTCCTTCCCATTCCAATCCTGAGACACTTCCGATAGCAGAGTTGTGATATCTCAATGCTTATACCAAACCTGAGACCCTTCCTATAACATGAGATGTGATATCCAACTCCTTCCCGTTCCAAACCTGGGACCCTTCCTATAGCATATGTGATATCCAACTCCTTCCCATTCCAAACATGAGACCCTTCCTATAGCAAGAATGTAATATACAACTCCTTCCCATTCCAATCCTGAGACCATTCCTATAGCATGAGATGTGATATCTCAATGCTTATAATACCAAACCTGAGATCCTTCCTATGACATGAGATGTGATATCCAATTCCTCCCCATTCCAAACCTGAGAACCTTCCTACAGCATGCGATGTGATATCTCAATGCTTCTAATACCAAACCTGAGACCAGTCCTATAACATGAGATTGGATATCCAACTCCTTCCCCTTCCAAACCTGAGACCCTTCCTATAGCATGAGATGTGATATCCAGCTTCTTCCCATTCCAATCCTGAGACCCTTCCTATAACATGAGATGTGATGTCTCAATGCTTCTAATACCAAACCTGAGATCTTTCCTATAACATGAGATGTGATATCCAACTCCTTCCCATTCCAATCCTGAGACCCTTCCTATAGCATGAGATGTGATATCTCAATGCTTATACCAAACCTGAGACCCTTCCTATAGCTTGAGATGTGATATCCAACTCCTTCCCATTCCAATCCTGAGACCCTTCCGATAGCATGAGATGTGATATCCCAAATGCTTCTACCAAACCTGAGACCCATACTATGGCATGAGATGTGATATCAAACTCCTTCCCATTCCAATCCTGAGACCCTTCCTATAGCTTGAGATGTGATATCCAACTCCTTCCCATTCCAATTCTGAGACCCTTCCTATACCATGAGACTTGATATCTCAATGTTTCTAATACCAAACCCGAGACCCGTCCTATAACATGAGATGTGATATCCAAATCCTTCCCCTTCCAAACCTTAGACCCTTCCTTTATCATGAGATGTGATATCCAACTCCTTCCCATTCCAATCCTGAGACCCTTCCGATATCATGAGATTTGTTATCTCAATGCTTCTAATATCAAACTTGAGACCCTCCCTATAGCATGAGATGTGACATCCAAGTCCTCCCCATTCCAATCCTGAGACCCTTCCTATAGCATGAGATGTAATATCTCAATGCTTCTAATACCAAACCTGAGACCCTTCCTATAACATGAGATGGGATATCCAACTCCTTCCCATTCCAATCCTGAGACCCTTCCGATAGCAGAGATGTGATATCTCAATGCTTATACCAAACCTGAGACCCTTCCTATGGCCTGAGATGTCATATACAACTCCTTCCCATTCCAATCCTGAGACCCTTCCTATAGCATGAGATGTGATATCTCAATGCTAATACCAAATCTGAGACCCTTCCTATAGCATGAGATGTGACATCCAACTCCTTCCAATTCCAATCCTGAGACCCTTCCTATAGCATGAGATGTGATGTCTCAATGCTTCTAATACCAAACCTGAGATCCTTCCTATAACATGAGATGTGATATCCAACTCCTTCCCATTCCAATCATGAGACCCTTATGATAGCATGAGATGTGATATCTCAATGCCTCTAATACCAAACCTGAGATCCTTCCGATAGCATGAGATGTGATATCTCAATGCTTCTAATACCAAACCTGAGATCATTCCTATAACATGAGATGTGATTTCCAAATCCTTCCCCTTCCAAACCTGAGACCCTCCCTTTAGCATGAAATGTGATATCCAACTCCTTCCCATTCCAATCCTGAGACCCTTCCTATAGCATGAGATGTGATATCTCAATGCTTATACCAAACCTGAGATCCTTCCTATAGCATGAGATGTGATATCCAACTTCTTCCCATTCCAATCCTGAGACCCTTCTGATAGCATGAGATGTGATGTCTCAATGCTTCTAATACCAAACCTGAGATCTTTCCTATAACATGAGATGTGATATCCAACTCCTTCCCATTCCAAACCTGAGATCCTTCCTTTAGCATGAGATGTGATATCCAACTCCTTCCCATTCCAATCCTGAGACCCTTCCTATAGCATGATATGTGATATCACAATGCTTCTAATACCAAACCTGAGATCCTTCCTATAGCATGAGATGTGTATCCAACTCCTTCCCATTCCAAACCTGAGACCCTTCCTATAGCATGAGATGTGATATCTTAATGCTTCTAAAACCAAACCTGAGAACCATCCAATAACATATGTGAAATCCAAATCCTTCCCTTTCCAAACCTGAGACCCTTCCGATAGCATGAGATGTGATATCTCAATGCTTCTAAAACCAAACATGAGAACCATCCTATAACATGAGATGTGAAATCCAAATCCTTCCCTTTCCAAACCTGAGACCCTTCCTATAGCTTGAGATGTGAAATCCAAATCCTTCCCATTCCAATCCTGAGACCCTTCCTATACCATGAGATGTGATATCTCAATGCTTCTAATACCAAACCTGAGACCCTCCCTATAGCATGAGATGTGATATCTAAGTCCTTCCCATTCCTATCCTGAGACCCTTCCGATAGAAGAGATTTGATATTTCAATGCTTATACCAAACCTGAGACCCTTCCTATGGCATGAGATGTGATATCCAACTCCTTCCCATTCCAATCCTGAGACCCTTCCTATAGCATGAGATGTGATATCTCAATGCTTCTATCAAACCTGAGTCCCTTTCTTTAGCATGAGATGTGATATCCAACTCCTTCCCATTCCAATCCTGAGACCCTTCCTATAGCATGAAATGTGACATCTCAAAGCTTCTAATACCAAACCTGGGACCCGTCCTATAACATGAGATATGATATCCAATTCCTTCCCCTTCCAAACCTGAGACCCTTCCTTTAGCATGAGATGTGATATCCAAATCCTTCCCATTCCAATCCTGAAACCCTTCCTATAGCATGAGATGTGATATCTCAATGTTTCTAATAAAAAACCTGAGACCCTTCCTATAGCAAGAGATGTGATATCCAAATCCTTCCCATTCCAATCCTGAGACCCTTCCTATAACATGAGATGTGATATCCAACTCCTTCCCATTCCAACCTGAGACCCTTCCTATAGCATGAGAAGGGATATCCAACTCCTTCCCATTCCAATCCTGAAACCCTTCCTATAGCATGAGATGTGATATCTCAATGTTTCTATTAAAAAACCTGAGACCCTTCCTATAGCAAGAGATGTGACATCCAAATCCTTCCCATTCCAATCCTGAGATCCTTCCTATTGGATGAGATGTGATATCCAACTCCTTCCCATTCCAATCCTGAGACCCTTCCTATACCATGAGATGTGATATCTCAATGCTTCTACCAAAACTGAGACCCTTCCTTTAGCATGAGATGTGATATCCAACTCCTTCCCATTCCAATCCTGAGACCCTTCCTATAGCATGAGATGTGATATTTCAATGCCTCTAATATCAAACCTGAGATTCTTCCTATAACATGAGATGTGATATCTCAATGCTTCTAATACCAAACCTGAGACCCTCCCTTTAGCATGAGATGTGATATCCGACACCTTCCCATTCCAATCCTGAGACCCTTCAGATAGCATGAGATGTGATATCTCAATGCCTCTAATACCAAACCTGAGATTCTTCCTATAACATGAGATGTGATATCTCAATGCTTCTAATACCAAACCTGAGACCCTCCCTTTAGCATGAGATGTGATATCCGACTCCTTCCCATTACAATCCTGAGACCCTTCTGATAGCATGAGATGTGAGATCTCAATGCCTATAATACCAAACCTGAGATCCTTCCGATAGCATGAGATATGATATCTCAATGCTTCTAATACCAAACCTGAGATCCTTCCTATAACATGAGATGTGATATCTCAATGCTTCTAATATCAAACTTGAGACCCTCCCTATAGCATGAGATGTGATATCCAAGTCCTTCCCATTCCAATCCTGAGACACTTCCTATAGCATGAGATGTGATATCTCAATGCTTCTAATACCAAACCTGAGACTCTTCCGATAACATGAGATGGGATATCCAACTCCTTCCCTTTCCAATCCTGAGACCCTTCCGATAGCAGAGATGTGATATCTCAATGCTTATACCAAACCTGAGACCCTTTCTTTGGCATGAGATGTCATATACAACTCCTTCCCATTCCAATCCTGAGACCCTTCCTATAGCTTGAGATGTGATATCTCAATGCTTATACCAAACCTGAGACCCTTCCTATAGCATGAGATGTGATATCCAACTCCTTCCCATTCCAATCATGAGACCCTTCCTATAGCATGAGATGTGATGTCTCAATGCTTCTAATACCAAACCTGAGATCCTTCCTATAACATGAGATGTGATATCCAACTCCTTCCCATTCCAATCCTGAGACCCTTCCTATAGCATGAGATGTGATATCTCAATGCTTATACCAAACCTGAGACCCTTCCTATAGCATGAGATGTGATATCCAACTCCTTCCCATTCCAATCCTGAGACCCTTCCTATAGCATGAGATGTGATATCTCAATGCCTCTAATACCAAACCTGAGATCATTCCTCTAACATGAAATGTGATATCCAACTCCTTCTCTTTCCAAACCTGAGAGCCTACCTATAGCATGAGATGTGATATCCAAGTCCTTCCCATTCCAATCCTTAGACCCTTCCTACAGCATGCAATATGATATCTCAATGATTCTAATAACAAACCTGAGACCCGTCCTATAACATGAGATGGGATATCCAACTCCTTCCCATTCCAATTCTGAGACACTTCTGATAGCAGAGATGTGATATCTCAATGCTTATACCGAACCCGAGACCCTTCCTATAACATGAGATGTGATATCCAACTCCTTCCCGTTCCAAAGCTGAGACCCTTCCTATAGCATATGTGATATCCAACTCCTTCCCATTCCAAACATGAGACCCTTCCTATAGCAAGAATGTAATATCCAACTCCTTCCCATTCCAATCCTGAGACCATTCCTACAGCATGAGATATATCTCAATGCTTCTAATACCAAACCTGAGATCCTTCCTATGACATGAGATGTGATATCCAATTCCTCCCCATTCCAAACCTGAGAACCTTCCTACAGCATGCGATGTGATATCTCAATGCTTCTAATACCAAACCTGAGACCAGTCCTATAACATGAGATTGGATATCCAACTCCTTCCCCTTCCAAACCTGAGACCCTTCCTATAGCATGAGATGTGATATCCAACTCCTTCCCATTCCAATCCTGAGACCCTTCCTATAGCATGAGATGTGATATCTCAATGCTTATACCAAACCTGAGACCCTTCCTAGAGCATGAGATGTGATATCCAACTCCTTCCCATTCCAATCTTGAGACCCTTCTTATAGCATGAGATGTGATGTCTCAATGCTTATACCAAACCTGAGACTCTTCCTATAACATGAGATGTGATATCCAACTCCTTCCCTTTCCAAACCTGAGAGCCTACCTATAGCATGAGATGTGATATCCAGGTCCTTCCCATTCCAATCCTTAGACCCTTCCTACAGCATGCAATATGATATCTCAATGATTCTAATAACAAACCTGAGACCCGTCCTATAACATGAGATGGGATATCCAACTCCTTCCCATTCCAATCCTGAGACACTTCCGATAGCAGAGTTGTGATATCTCAATGCTTATACCAAACCTGAGACCCTTCCTATAACATGAGATGTGATATCCAACTCCTTCCCGTTCCAAACCTGGGACCCTTCCTATAGCATATGTGATATCCAACTCCTTCCCATTCCAAACATGAGACCCTTCCTATAGCAAGAATGTAATATCCAACTCCTTCCCATTCCAATCCTGAGACCATTCCTATAGCATGAGATGTGATATCTCAATGCTTATAATACCAAACCTGAGATCCTTCCTATGACATGAGATGTGATATCCAATTCCTCCCCATTCCAAACCTGAGAACCTTCCTACAGCATGCGATGTGATATCTCAATGCTTCTAATACCAAACCTGAGACCAGTCCTATAACATTAGATTGGATATCCAACTCCTTCCCCTTCCAAACCTGAGACCCTTCCTATAGCATGAGATGTGATATCCAGCTTCTTCCCATTCCAATCCTGAGACCCTTCCTATAACATGAGATGTGATGTCTCAATGCTTCTAATACCAAACCTGAGATCTTTCCTATAACATGAGATGTGATATCCAACTCCTTCCCATTCCAATCCTGAGACCCTTCCTATAGCATGAGATGTGATATCTCAATGCTTATACCAAACCTGAGACCCTTCCTATAGCTTGAGATGTGATATCCAACTCCTTCCCATTCCAATCCTGAGACCCTTCCGATAGCATGAGATGTGATATCCCAAATGCTTCTACCAAACCTGAGACCCATACTATGGCATGAGATGTGATATCAAACTCCTTCCCATTCCAATCCTGAGACCCTTCCTATAGCTTGAGATGTGATATCCAACTCCTTCCCATTCCAATTCTGAGACCCTTCCTATACCATGAGACTTGATATCTGAATGTTTCTAATACCAAACCCGAGACCCGTCCTATAACATGAGATGTGATATCCAAATCCTTCCCCTTCCAAACCTTAGACCCTTCCTTTATCATGAGATGTGATATCCAACTCCTTCCCATTCCAATCCTGAGACCCTTCCGATATCATGAGATTTGTTATCTCAATGCTTCTAATATCAAACTTGAGACCCTCCCTATAGCATGAGATGTGACATCCAAGTCCTCCCCATTCCAATCCTGAGACCCTTCCTATAGCATGAGATGTAATATCTCAATGCTTCTAATACCAAACCTGAGACCCTTCCTATAACATGAGATGGGATATCCAACTCCTTCCCATTCCAATCCTGAGACCCTTCCGATAGCAGAGATGTGATATCTCAATGCTTATACCAAATCTGAGACCCTTTCTTTGGCATGAGATGTCATATACAACTCCTTCCCATTCCAATCCTGAGACCCTTCCTATAGCTTGAGATGTGATATCTCAATGCTTATACCAAACCTGAGACCCTTCCTATAGCATGAGATGTGATATCCAACTCCTTCCCATTCCAATCATGAGACCCTTCCTATAGCATGAGATGTGATGTCTCAATGCTTCTAATACCAAACCTGAGATCCTTCCTATAACATGAGATGTGATATCCAACTCCTTCCCATTCCAATCCTGAGACCCTTCCTATAGCATGAGATGTGATATCTCAATGCTTATGCCAAACCTGAGACCCTTCCTATAGCATGAGATGTGATATCCAACTCCTTCCCATTCCAATCCTGAGACCCTTCCTATAGCATGAAATGTGATATCTCAATGCCTCTAATACCAAACCTGAGATCATTCCTCTAACATGAAATGTGATATCCAACTCCTTCTCTTTCCAAACCTGAGAGCCTACCTATAGCATGAGATGTGATATCCAAGTCCTTCCCATTCCAATCCTTAGACCCTTCCTACAGCATGCAATATGATATCTCAATGATTCTAATAACAAACCTGAGACCCGTCCTATAACATGAGATGGGATATCCAACTCCTTCCCATTCCAATTCTGAGACACTTCTGATAGCAGAGATGTGATATCTCAATGCTTATACCGAACCCGAGACCCTTCCTATAACATGAGATGTGATATCCAACTCCTTCCCGTTCCAAAGCTGAGACCCTTCCTATAGCATATGTGATATCCAACTCCTTCCCATTCCAAACATGAGACCCTTCCTATAGCAAGAATGTAATATCCAACTCCTTCCCATTCCAATCCTGAGACCATTCCTACAGCATGAGATATATCTCAATGCTTCTAATACCAAACCTGAGATCCTTCCTATGACATGAGATGTGATATCCAATTCCTCCCCATTCCAAACCTGAGAACCTTCCTACAGCATGCGATGTGATATCTCAATGCTTCTAATACCAAACCTGAGACCAGTCCTATAACATGAGATTGGATATCCAACTCCTTCCCCTTCCAAACCTGAGACCCTTCCTATAGCATGAGATGTGATATCCAACTCCTTCCCATTCCAATCCTGAGACCCTTCCTATAGCATGAGATGTGATATCTCAATGCTTATACCAAACCTGAGACCCTTCCTAGAGCATGAGATGTGATATCCAACTCCTTCCCATTCCAATCTTGAGACCCTTCTTATAGCATGAGATGTGATGTCTCAATGCTTATACCAAACCTGAGACTCTTCCTATAACATGAGATGTGATATCCAACTCCTTCCCTTTCCAAACCTGAGAGCCTACCTATAGCATGAGATGTGATATCCAGGTCCTTCCCATTCCAATCCTTAGACCCTTCCTACAGCATGCAATATGATATCTCAATGATTCTAATAACAAACCTGAGACCCGTCCTATAACATGAGATGGGATATCCAACTCCTTCCCATTCCAATCCTGAGACACTTCCGATAGCAGAGTTGTGATATCTCAATGCTTATACCAAACCTGAGACCCTTCCTATAACATGAGATGTGATATCCAACTCCTTCCCGTTCCAAACCTGGGACCCTTCCTATAGCATATGTGATATCCAACTACTTCCCATTCCAAACATGAGACCCTTCCTATAGCAAGAATGTAATATCCAACTCCTTCCCATTCCAATCCTGAGACCATTCCTATAGCATGAGATGTGATATCTCAATGCTTATAATACCAAACCTGAGATCCTTCCTATGACATGAGATGTGATATCCAATTCCTCCCCATTCCAAACCTGAGAACCTTCCTACAGCATGCGATGTGATATCTCAATGCTTCTAATACCAAACCTGAGACCAGTCCTATAACATGAGATTGGATATCCCACTCCTTCCCCTTCCAAACCTGAGACCCTTCCTATAGCATGAGATGTGATATCCAGCTTCTTCCCATTCCAATCCTGAGACCCTTCCTATAACATGAGATGTGATGTCTCAATGCTTCTAATACCAAACCTGAGATCTTTCCTATAACATGAGATGTGATATCCAACTCCTTCCCATTCCAATCCTGAGACCCTTCCTATAGCATGAGATGTGATATCTCAATGCTTATACCAAACCTGAGACCCTTCCTATAGCTTGAGATGTGATATCCAACTCCTTCCCATTCCAATCCTGAGACCCTTCCGATAGCATGAGATGTGATATCCCAAATGCTTCTACCAAACCTGAGACCCATACTATGGCATGAGATGTGATATCAAACTCCTTCCCATTCCAATCCTGAGACCCTTCCTATAGCTTGAGATGTGATATCCAACTCCTTCCCATTCCAATTCTGAGACCCTTCCTATACCATGAGACTTGATATCTCAATGTTTCTAATACCAAACCCGAGACCCGTCCTATAACATGAGATGTGATATCCAAATCCTTCCCCTTCCAAACCTTAGACCCTTCCTTTATCATGAGATGTGATATCCAACTCCTTCCCATTCCAATCCTGAGACCCTTCCGATATCATGAGATTTGTTATCTCAATGCTTCTAATATCAAACTTGAGACCCTCCCTATAGCATGAGATGTGACATCCAAGTCCTCCCCATTCCAATCCTGAGACCCTTCCTATAGCATGAGATGTAATATCTCAATGCTTCTAATACCAAACCTGAGACCCTTCCTATAACATGAGATGGGATATCCAACTCCTTCCCATTCCAATCCTGAGACCCTTCCGATAGCAGAGATGTGATATCTCAATGCTTATACCAAACCTGAGACCCTTCCTATGGCCTGAGATGTCATATACAACTCCTTCCCATTCCAATCCTGAGACCCTTCCTATAGCATGAGATGTGATATCTCAATGCTAATACCAAATCTGAGACCCTTCCTATAGCATGAGATGTGACATCCAACTCCTTCCAATTCCAATCCTGAGACCCTTCCTATAGCATGAGATGTGATGTCTCAATGCTTCTAATACCAAACCTGAGATCCTTCCTATAACATGAGATGTGATATCCAACTCCTTCCCATTCCAATCCTGAGACCCTTATGATAGCAGGAGATGTGATATCTCAATGCCTCTAATACCAAACCTGAGATCCTTCCGATAGCATGAGATGTGATATCTCAATGCTTCTAATACCAAACCTGAGATCATTCCTATAACATGAGATGTGATTTCCAAATTCTTCCCCTTCCAAACCTGAGACCCTCCCTTTAGCATGAAATGTGATATCCAACTCCTTCCCATTCCAATCCTGAGACCCTTCTGATAGCATGAGATGTGATATCTCAATGCCTCTAATACCAAACCTGAGATCCTACCTCTAACATGAAATTTGATATCCATCGCCTTCCCTTTCCAAACCTGAGACCCTGCCTATAGCATGAGATGTGATATCCAAGTCCTTCCCATTCCAATCCTGAGACCCTTCCTATAGCATGTGATATGATATCTCAATGCTTATACCAAACCTGAGACCCTTCCTATGGCATGAGATGTCACATACAACTCCTTCCCATTCCAATCCTGAGACCCTTCCTATAGCATGAGATGTGATATCTCAATGCTTATACCAAACCTGAGATCCTTCCTATAGCATGAGATGTGATATCCAACTTCTTCCCATTCCAATCCTGAGACCCTTCTGATAGCATGAGATGTGATGTCTCAATGCTTCTAATACCAAACCTGAGATCTTTCCAATAACATGAGATGTGATATCCAACTCCTTCCCATTCCAAACCTGAGATCCTTCCTTTAGCATGAGATGTGATATCCAACTCCTTCCCATTCCAATCCTGTGGACCTTCCTATAGCATGATATGTGATATCACAATGCTTCTAATACCAAACCTGAGATCCTTCCTATAGCATGAGATGTGTATCCAACTCCTTCCCATTCCAAACCTGAGACCCTTCCTATAGCATGAGATGTGATATCTTAATGCTTCTAAAACCAAACCTGAGAACCATCCAATAACATATGTGAAATCCAAATCCTTCCCTTTCCAAACCTGAGACCCTTCCGATAGCATGAGATGTGATATCTCAATGCTTCTAAAACCAAACATGAGAACCATCCTATAACATGAGATGTGAAATCCAAATCCTTCCCTTTCCAAACCTGAGACCCTTCCTATAGCTTGAGATGTGAAATCCAAATCCTTCCCATTCCAATCCTGAGACCCTTCCTATACCATGAGATGTGATATCTCTATGCTTCTAATACCAAACCTGAGACCCTCCCTATAGCATGAGATGTGATATCTAAGTCCTTCCCATTCCTATCCTGAGACCCTTCCGATAGAAGAGATTTGATATTTCAATGCTTATACCAAACCTGAGACCCTTCCTATGGCATGAGATGTGATATCCAACTCCTTCCCATTCCAATCCTGAGACCCTTCCTATAGCATGAGATGTGATATCTCAATGCTTCTATCAAACCTGAGTCCCTTCCTTTAGCATGAGATGTGATATCCAACTCCTTCCCATTCCAATCCTGAGACCCTTCCTATAGCATGAAATGTGACATCTCAAAGCTTCCAATTCCAATCCTGAGACCCTTCCTATAGCATGAGATGTGATGTCTCAATGCTTCTAATACCAAACCTGAGATCCTTCCTATAACATGAGATGTGATATCCAACTCCTTCCCATTCCAATCCTGAGACCCTTATGATAGCAGGAGATGTGATATCTCAATGCCTCTAATACCAAACCTGAGATCCTTCCGATAGCATGAGATGTGATATCTCAATGCTTCTAATACCAAACCTGAGATCATTCCTATAACATGAGATGTGATTTCCAAATTCTTCCCCTTCCAAACCTGAGACCCTCCCTTTAGCATGAAATGTGATATCCAACTCCTTCCCATTCCAATCCTGAGACCCTTCTGATAGCATGAGATGTGATATCTCAATGCCTCTAATACCAAACCTGAGATCCTACCTCTAACATGAAATTTGATATCCATCGCCTTCCCTTTCCAAACCTGAGACCCTGCCTATAGCATGAGATGTGATATCCAAGTCCTTCCCATTCCAATCCTGAGACCCTTCCTATAGCATGTGATATGATATCTCAATGCTTATACCAAACCTGAGACCCTTCCTATGGCATGAGATGTCACATACAACTCCTTCCCATTCCAATCCTGAGACCCTTCCTATAGCATGAGATGTGATATCTCAATGCTTATACCAAACCTGAGATCCTTCCTATAGCATGAGATGTGATATCCAACTTCTTCCCATTCCAATCCTGAGACCCTTCTGATAGCATGAGATGTGATGTCTCAATGCTTCTAATACCAAACCTGAGATCTTTCCAATAACATGAGATGTGATATCCAACTCCTTCCCATTCCAAACCTGAGATCCTTCCTTTAGCATGAGATGTGATATCCAACTCCTTCCCATTCCAATCCTGAGACCCTTCCTATAGCATGATATGTGATATCACAATGCTTCTAATACCAAACCTGAGATCCTTCCTATAGCATGAGATGTGTATCCAACTCCTTCCCATTCCAAACCTGAGACCCTTCCTATAGCATGAGATGTGATATCTTAATGCTTCTAAAACCAAACCTGAGAACCATCCAATAACATATGTGAAATCCAAATCCTTCCCTTTCCAAACCTGAGACCCTTCCGATAGCATGAGATGTGATATCTCAATGCTTCTAAAACCAAACATGAGAACCATCCTATAACATGAGATGTGAAATCCAAATCCTTCCCTTTCCAAACCTGAGACCCTTCCTATAGCTTGAGATGTGAAATCCAAATCCTTCCCATTCCAATCCTGAGACCCTTCCTATACCATGAGATGTGATATCTCTATGCTTCTAATACCAAACCTGAGACCCTCCCTATAGCATGAGATGTGATATCTAAGTCCTTCCCATTCCTATCCTGAGACCCTTCCGATAGAAGAGATTTGATATTTCAATGCTTATACCAAACCTGAGACCCTTCCTATGGCATGAGATGTGATATCCAACTCCTTCCCATTCCAATCCTGAGACCCTTCCTATAGCATGAGATGTGATATCTCAATGCTTCTATCAAACCTGAGTCCCTTCCTTTAGCATGAGATGTGATATCCAACTCCTTCCCATTCCAATCCTGAGACCCTTCCTATAGCATGAAATGTGACATCTCAAAGCTTCTAATACCAAACCTGGGACCCGTCCTATAACATGAGATATGATATCCAATTCCTTCCCCTTCCAAACCTGAGACCCTTCCTTTAGCATGAGATGTGATATCCAAATCCTTCCCATTCCAATCCTGAAACCCTTCCTATAGCATGAGATGTGATATCTCAATGGTTCTAATAAAAAACCTGAGACCCTTCCTATAGCAAGAGATGTGATATCCAAATCCTTCCCATTCCAATCCTGAGACCCTTCCTATAACATGAGATGTGATATCCAACTCCTTCCCATTCCAACCTGAGACCCTTCCTATAGCATGAGAAGGGATATCCAACTCCTTCCCATTCCAATCCTGAAACCCTTCCTATAGCATGAGATGTGATATCTCAATGTTTCTATTAAAAAACCTGAGACCCTTCCTATAGCAAGAGATGTGACATCCAAATCCTTCCCATTCCAATCCTGAGATCCTTCCTATTGGATGAGATGTGATATCCAACTCCTTCCCATTCCAATCCTGAGACCCTTCCTATACCATGAGATGTGATATCTCAATGCTTCTACCAAAACTGAGACCCTTCCTTTAGCATGAGATGTGATATCCAACTCCTTCCCATTCCAATCCTGAGACCCTTCCTATAGCATGAGATGTGATATTTCAATGCCTCTAATACCAAACCTGAGATTCTTCCTATAACATGAGATGTGATATCTCAATGCTTCTAATACCAAACCTGAGACCCTCCCTTTAGCATGAGATGTGATATCCGACACCTTCCCATTCCAATCCCGAGACCCTTCAGATAGCATGAGATGTGATATCTCAATGCCTCTAATACCAAACCTGAGATTCTTCCTATAACATGAGATGTGATATCTCAATGCTTCTAATACCAAACCTGAGACCCTCCCTTTAGCATGAGATGTGATATCCGACTCCTTCCCATTACAATCCTGAGACCCTTCTGATAGCATGAGATGTGAGATCTCAATGCCTATAATACCAAACCTGAGATCCTTCCGATAGCATGAGATATGATATCTCAATGCTTCTAATACCAAACCTGAGATCCTTCCTATAACATGAGATGTGATATCTCAATGCTTCTAATATCAAACTTGAGACCCTGCCTATAGCATGAGATGTGATATCCAAGTCCTTCCCATTCCAATCCTGAGACACTTCCTATAGCATGAGATGTGATATCTCAATGCTTCTAATACCAAACCTGAGACTCTTCCGATAACATGAGATGGGATATCCAACTCCTTCCCTTTCCAATCCTGAGACCCTTCCGATAGCAGAGATGTGATATCTCAATGCTTATACCAAACCTGAGACCCTTTCTTTGGCATGAGATGTCATATACAACTCCTTCCCATTCCAATCCTGAGACCCTTCCTATAGCTTGAGATGTGATATCTCAATGCTTATACCAAACCTGAGACCCTTCCTATAGCATGAGATGTGATATCCAACTCCTTCCCATTCCAATCATGAGACCCTTCCTATAGCATGAGATGTGATGTCTCAATGCTTCTAATACCAAACCTGAGATCCTTCCTATAACATGAGATGTGATATCCAACTCCTTCCCATTCCAATCCTGAGACCCTTCCTATAGCATGAGATGTGATATCTCAATGCTTATACCAAACCTGAGACCCTTCCTATAGCATGAGATGTGATATCCAACTCCTTCCCATTCCAATCCTGAGACCCTTCCTATAGCATGAGATGTGATATCTCAATGCCTCTAATACCAAACCTGAGATCATTCCTCTAACATGAAATGTGATATCCAACTCCTTCTCTTTCCAAACCTGAGAGCCTACCTATAGCATGAGATGTGATATCCAAGTCCTTCCCATTCCAATCCTTAGACCCTTCCTACAGCATGCAATATGATATCTCAATGATTCTAATAACAAACCTGAGACCCGTCCTATAACATGAGATGGGATATCCAACTCCTTCCCATTCCAATTCTGAGACACTTCTGATAGCAGAGATGTGATATCTCAATGCTTATACCGAACCCGAGACCCTTCCTATAACATGAGATGTGATATCCAACTCCTTCCCGTTCCAAAGCTGAGACCCTTCCTATAGCATATGTGATATCCAACTCCTTCCCATTCCAAACATGAGACCCTTCCTATAGCAAGAATGTAATATCCAACTCCTTCCCATTCCAATCCTGAGACCATTCCTACAGCATGAGATATATCTCAATGCTTCTAATACCAAACCTGAGATCCTTCCTATGACATGAGATGTGATATCCAATTCCTCCCCATTCCAAACCTGAGAACCTTCCTACAGCATGCGATGTGATATCTCAATGCTTCTAATACCAAACCTGAGACCAGTCCTATAACATGAGATTGGATATCCAACTCCTTCCCCTTCCAAACCTGAGACCCTTCCTATAGCATGAGATGTGATATCCAACTCCTTCCCATTCCAATCCTGAGACCCTTCCTATAGCATGAGATGTGATATCTCAATGCTTATACCAAACCTGAGACCCTTCCTAGAGCATGAGATGTGATATCCAACTCCTTCCCATTCCAATCTTGAGACCCTTCTTATAGCATGAGATGTGATGTCTCAATGCTTATACCAAACCTGAGACTCTTCCTATAACATGAGATGTGATATCCAACTCCTTCCCTTTCCAAACCTGAGAGCCTACCTATAGCATGAGATGTGATATCCAGGTCCTTCCCATTCCAATCCTTAGACCCTTCCTACAGCATGCAATATGATATCTCAATGATTCTAATAACAAACCTGAGACCCGTCCTATAACATGAGATGGGATATCCAACTCCTTCCCATTCCAATCCTGAGACACTTCCGATAGCAGAGTTGTGATATCTCAATGCTTATACCAAACCTGAGACCCTTCCTATAACATGAGATGTGATATCCAACTCCTTCCCGTTCCAAACCTGGGACCCTTCCTATAGCATATGTGATATCCAACTCCTTCCCATTCCAAACATGAGACCCTTCCTATAGCAAGAATGTAATATCCAACTCCTTCCCATTCCAATCCTGAGACCATTCCTATAGCATGAGATGTGATATCTCAATGCTTATAATACCAAACCTGAGATCCTTCCTATGACATGAGATGTGATATCCAATTCCTCCCCATTCCAAACCTGAGAACCTTCCTACAGCATGCGATGTGATATCTCAATGCTTCTAATACCAAACCTGAGACCAGTCCTATAACATGAGATTGGATATCCAACTCCTTCCCCTTCCAAACCTGAGACCCTTCCTATAGCATGAGATGTGATATCCAGCTTCTTCCCATTCCAATCCTGAGACCCTTCCTATAACATGAGATGTGATGTCTCAATGCTTCTAATACCAAACCTGAGATCTTTCCTATAACATGAGATGTGATATCCAACTCCTTCCCATTCCAATCCTGAGACCCTTCCTATAGCATGAGATGTGATATCTCAATGCTTATACCAAACCTGAGACCCTTCCTATAGCTTGAGATGTGATATCCAACTCCTTCCCATTCCAATCCTGAGACCCTTCCGATAGCATGAGATGTGATATCCCAAATGCTTCTACCAAACCTGAGACCCATACTATGGCATGAGATGTGATATCAAACTCCTTCCCATTCCAATCCTGAGACCCTTCCTATAGCTTGAGATGTGATATCCAACTCCTTCCCATTCCAATTCTGAGACGCTTCCTATACCATGAGACTTGATATCTCAATGTTTCTAATACCAAACCCGAGACCCGTCCTATAACATGAGATGTGATATCCAAATCCTTCCCCTTCCAAACCTTAGACCCTTCCTTTATCATGAGATGTGATATCCAACTCCTTCCCATTCCAATCCTGAGACCCTTCCGATATCATGAGATTTGTTATCTCAATGCTTCTAATATCAAACTTGAGACCCTCCCTATAGCATGAGATGTGACATCCAAGTCCTCCCCATTCCAATCCCGAGACCCTTCCTATAGCATGAGATGTAATATCTCAATGCTTCTAATACCAAACCTGAGACCCTTCCTATAACATGAGATGGGATATCCAACTCCTTCCCATTCCAATCCTGAGACCCTTCCGATAGCAGAGATGTGATATCTCAATGCTTATACCAAACCTGAGACCCTTCCTATAGCATGAGATGTGATATCCAACTCCTTCCCATTCCAATCATGAGACCCTTCCTATAGCATGAGATGTGATGTCTCAATGCTTCTAATACCAAACCTGAGATCCTTCCTATAACATGAGATGTGATATCCAACTCCTTCCCATTCCAATCCTGAGACCCTTCCTATAGCATGAGATGTGATATCTCAATGCTTATGCCAAACCTGGGACCCTTCCTATAGCATGAGATGTGATATCCAACTCCTTCCCATTCCAATCCTGAGACCCTTCCTATAGCATGAGATGTGATATCTCAATGCCTCTAATACCAAACCTGAGATCATTCCTCTAACATGAAATGTGATATCCAACTCCTTCTCTTTCCAAACCTGAGAGCCTACCTATAGCATGAGATGTGATATCCAAGTCCTTCCCATTCCAATCCTTAGACCCTTCCTACAGCATGCAATATGATATCTCAATGATTCTAATAACAAACCTGAGACCCGTCCTATAACATGAGATGGGATATCCAACTCCTTCCCATTCCAATTCTGAGACACTTCTGATAGCAGAGATGTGATATCTCAATGCTTATACCGAACCCGAGACCCTTCCTATAACATGAGATGTGATATCCAACTCCTTCACCGTTCCAAAGCTGAGACCCTTCCTATAGCATATGTGATATCCAACTCCTTCCATTCCAAACATGAGACCCTTCCTATAGCAAGAATGTAATATCCAACTCCTTCCCATTCCAATCCTGAGACCATTCCTACAGCATGAGATATATCTCAATGCTTCTAATACCAAACCTGAGATCCTTCCTATGACATGAGATGTGATATCCAATTCCTCCCCATTCCAAACCTGAGAACCTTCCTACAGCATGCGATGTGATATCTCAATGCTTCTAATACCAAACCTGAGACCAGTCCTATAACATGAGATTGGATATCCAACTCCTTCCCCTTCCAAACCTGAGACCCTTCCTATAGCATGAGATGTGATATCCAACTCCTTCCCATTCCAATCCTGAGACCCTTCCTATAGCATGAGATGTGATATCTCAATGCTTATACCAAACCTGAGACCCTTCCTAGAGCATGAGATGTGATATCCAACTCCTTCCCATTCCAATCTTGAGACCCTTCTTATAGCATGAGATGTGATGTCTCAATGCTTATACCAAACCTGAGACTCTTCCTATAACATGAGATGTGATATCCAACTCCTTC
The DNA here is from genome assembly GCF_040938575.1 of Ambystoma mexicanum. Lineage (NCBI taxonomy): Eukaryota > Metazoa > Chordata > Amphibia > Caudata > Ambystomatidae > Ambystoma > Ambystoma mexicanum. The sequence goes on from NC_090934.1 coordinate 1,157,282,129, forward strand.
CCTTTCCAAACCTGAGAGCCTACCTATAGCATGAGATGTGATATCCAGGTCCTTCCCATTCCAATCCTTAGACCCTTCCTACAGCATGCAATATGATATCTCAATGATTCTAATAACAAACCTGAGACCCGTCCTATAACATGAGATGGGATATCCAACTCCTTCCCATTCCAATCCTGAGACACTTCCGATAGCAGAGTTGTGATATCTCAATGCTTATACCAAACCTGAGACCCTTCCTATAACATGAGATGTGATATCCAACTCCTTCCCGTTCCAAACCTGGGACCCTTCCTATAGCATATGTGATATCCAACTACTTCCCATTCCAAACATGAGACCCTTCCTATAGCAAGAATGTAATATCCAACTCCTTCCCATTCCAATCCTGAGACCATTCCTATAGCATGAGATGTGATATCTCAATGCTTATAATACCAAACCTGAGATCCTTCCTATGACATGAGATGTGATATCCAATTCCTCCCCATTCCAAACCTGAGAACCTTCCTACAGCATGCGATGTGATATCTCAATGCTTCTAATACCAAACCTGAGACCAGTCCTATAACATGAGATTGGATATCCCACTCCTTCCCCTTCCAAACCTGAGACCCTTCCTATAGCATGAGATGTGATATCCAGCTTCTTCCCATTCCAATCCTGAGACCCTTCCTATAACATGAGATGTGATGTCTCAATGCTTCTAATACCAAACCTGAGATCTTTCCTATAACATGAGATGTGATATCCAACTCCTTCCCATTCCAATCCTGAGACCCTTCCTATAGCATGAGATGTGATATCTCAATGCTTATACCAAACCTGAGACCCTTCCTATAGCTTGAGATGTGATATCCAACTCCTTCCCATTCCAATCCTGAGACCCTTCCGATAGCATGAGATGTGATATCCCAAATGCTTCTACCAAACCTGAGACCCATACTATGGCATGAGATGTGATATCAAACTCCTTCCCATTCCAATCCTGAGACCCTTCCTATAGCTTGAGATGTGATATCCAACTCCTTCCCATTCCAATTCTGAGACCCTTCCTATACCATGAGACTTGATATCTCAATGTTTCTAATACCAAACCCGAGACCCGTCCTATAACATGAGATGTGATATCCAAATCCTTCCCCTTCCAAACCTTAGACCCTTCCTTTATCATGAGATGTGATATCCAACTCCTTCCCATTCCAATCCTGAGACCCTTCCGATATCATGAGATTTGTTATCTCAATGCTTCTAATATCAAACTTGAGACCCTCCCTATAGCATGAGATGTGACATCCAAGTCCTCCCCATTCCAATCCTGAGACCCTTCCTATAGCATGAGATGTAATATCTCAATGCTTCTAATACCAAACCTGAGACCCTTCCTATAACATGAGATGGGATATCCAACTCCTTCCCATTCCAATCCTGAGACCCTTCCGATAGCAGAGATGTGATATCTCAATGCTTATACCAAACCTGAGACCCTTCCTATGGCCTGAGATGTCATATACAACTCCTTCCCATTCCAATCCTGAGACCCTTCCTATAGCATGAGATGTGATATCTCAATGCTAATACCAAATCTGAGACCCTTCCTATAGCATGAGATGTGACATCCAACTCCTTCCAATTCCAATCCTGAGATCCTTCCTATAGCATGAGATGTGATGTCTCAATGCTTCTAATACCAAACCTGAGATCCTTCCTATAACATGAGATGTGATATCCAACTCCTTCCCATTCCAATCCTGAGACCCTTATGATAGCATGAGATGTGATATCTCAATGCCTCTAATACCAAACCTGAGATCCTTCCGATAGCATGAGATGTGATATCTCAATGCTTCTAATACCAAACCTGAGATCATTCCTATAACATGAGATGTGATTTCCAAATTCTTCCCCTTCCAAACCTGAGACCCTCCCTTTAGCATGAAATGTGATATCCAACTCCTTCCCATTCCAATCCTGAGACCCTTCTGATAGCATGAGATGTGATATCTCAATGCCTCTAATACCAAACCTGAGATCCTACCTCTAACATGAAATTTGATATCCATCGCCTTCCCTTTCCAAACCTGAGACCCTGCCTATAGCATGAGATGTGATATCCAAGTCCTTCCCATTCCAATCCTGAGACCCTTCCTATAGCATGTGATATGATATCTCAATGCTTATACCAAACCTGAGACCCTTCCTATGGCATGAGATGTCACATACAACTCCTTCCCATTCCAATCCTGAGACCCTTCCTATAGCATGAGATGTGATATCTCAATGCTTATACCAAACCTGAGATCCTTCCTATAGCATGAGATGTGATATCCAACTTCTTCCCATTCCAATCCTGAGACCCTTCTGATAGCATGAGATGTGATGTCTCAATGCTTCTAATACCAAACCTGAGATCTTTCCAATAACATGAGATGTGATATCCAACTCCTTCCCATTCCAAACCTGAGATCCTTCCTTTAGCATGAGATGTGATATCCAACTCCTTCCCATTCCAATCCTGAGACCCTTCCTATAGCATGATATGTGATATCACAATGCTTCTAATACCAAACCTGAGATCCTTCCTATAGCATGAGATGTGTATCCAACTCCTTCCCATTCCAAACCTGAGACCCTTCCTATAGCATGAGATGTGATATCTTAATGCTTCTAAAACCAAACCTGAGAACCATCCAATAACATATGTGAAATCCAAATCCTTCCCTTTCCAAACCTGAGACCCTTCCGATAGCATGAGATGTGATATCTCAATGCTTCTAAAACCAAACATGAGAACCATCCTATAACATGAGATGTGAAATCCAATTCCTTCCCTTTCCAAACCTGAGACCCTTCCTATAGCTTGAGATGTGAAATCCAAATCCTTCCCATTCCAATCCTGAGACCCTTCCTATACCATGAGATGTGATATCTCAATGCTTCTAATACCAAACCTGAGACCCTCCCTATAGCATGAGATGTGATATCTAAGTCCTTCCCATTCCTATCCTGAGACCCTTCCGATAGAAGAGATTTGATATTTCAATGCTTATACCAAACCTGAGACCCTTCCTATGGCATGAGATGTGATATCCAACTCCTTCCCATTCCAATCCTGAGACCCTTCCTATAGCATGAGATGTGATATCTCAATGCTTCTATCAAACCTGAGTCCCTTCCTTTAGCATGAGATGTGATATCCAACTCCTTCCCATTCCAATCCTGAGACCCTTCCTATAGCATGAGATGTGACATCTCAAAGCTTCTAATACCAAACCTGGGACCCGTCCTATAACATGAGATATGATATCCAAATCCTTCCCATTCCAATCCTGAGACCCTTCCTATAACATGAGATGTGATATCCAACTCCTTCCCATTCCAACCTGAGACCCTTCCTATAGCATGAGAAGGGATATCCAACTCCTTCCCATTCCAATCCTGAAACCCTTCCTATAGCATGAGATGTGATATCTCAATGTTTCTATTAAAAAACCTGAGACCCTTCCTATAGCAAGAGATGTGACATCCAAATCCTTCCCATTCCAATCCTGAGATCCTTCCTATTGGATGAGATGTGATATCCAACTCCTTCCCATTCCAATCCTGAGACCCTTCCTATACCATGAGATGTGATATCTCAATGCTTCTACCAAAACTGAGACCCTTCCTTTAGCATGAGATGTGATATCCAACTCCTTCCCATTCCAATCCTGAGACCCTTCCTATAGCATGAGATGTGATATTTCAATGCCTCTAATACCAAACCTGAGATTCTTCCTATAACATGAGATGTGATATCTCAATGCTTCTAATACCAAACCTGAGACCCTCCCTTTAGCATGAGATGTGATATCCGACACCTTCCCATTCCAATCCTGAGACCCTTCAGATAGCATGAGATGTGATATCTCAATGCCTCTAATACCAAACCTGAGATTCTTCCTATAACATGAGATGTGATATCTTAATGCTTCTAATACCAAACCTGAGACCCTCCCTTTAGCATGAGATGTGATATCCGACTCCTTCCCATTACAATCCTGAGACCCTTCTGATAGCATGAGATGTGAGATCTCAATGCCTATAATACCAAACCTGAGATCCTTCCGATAGCATGAGATATGATATCTCAATGCTTCTAATACCAAACCTGAGATCCTTCCTATAACATGAGATGTGATATCCAAATCCTTCCCCTTCCAAACCTGAGACCGTTCCGATATCATGAGATGTGATATCTCAATGCTTCTAATATCAAACTTGAGACCCTCCCTATAGCATGAGATGTGATATCCAAGTCCTTCCCATTCCAATCCTGAGACCCTTCCTATAGCATGAGATGTGATATCTCAATGCTTCTAATACCAAACATGAGATCTTTCTATAACATGAGATGGGAATATCCAACTCCTTCCCATTCCAATCCTGAGACCCTTCCGATAGCAGAGATGTGATATCTCAATGCTTATACCAAACCTGAGATCCTTCCTATAACATGATATGTGATATCCAACTCCTTCCCATTCCATTCCTGAGACACTTCCTATAGCATGAGATGTGACATCTCACTGCTTATACCAAACCTGAGACCCTTCCTATAGCATGAGATGTGATATTCAACTCCTTCCCATTCCAATCCTGAGACCCTTCCTATAGCATGAAATGTGATATCTCAATGCATCTAATATCAAACTTGAGACCCTCCCTATAGCATGAGATGTGATATCCAAGTCCTTCCCATTCCAATCCTGAGACACTTCCTATAGCATGAGATGTGATATCTCAATGCTTCTAATACCAAACCTGAGACTCTTCCTATAACATGAGATGTGATATCCAAGTCCTTCCCATTCCAATCCTGAGACCCTTCTTATAGCTTGAGATGTGATATCTCAATGCTTCTAATACTAAACCTGAGACCCTTCCTATAACGAGATGGGATATCCAACTCCTTCCCATTCCAATCCTGAGACCCTTCCGATAGCAGAGATGTGATATCTCAATGCTTATACCAAACCTGAGACCCTTCCTATGGTATGAGATGTCATATACAACTCCTTCCGATTCCAAACCTGAGACCCTTCCTATAGCATGAGATGGGATATCTCAATGCTAATACCAAACCTGAGATCCTTCCTATAACATGAGATGTGATATCCAAATCCTTCCCCTTCCAAACCCGAGACCCTCCCTTTAGCATGAGATGTGATATCCAACTCCTTCCCATTCCTATCCCGAGACCCTTCTAATAGCATGAGATGTGATATCTCAATGCCTCTAATACCAAACCTGAGATCCTTCCGATAGCATGAGATGTGATATCTCAATGCTTCTAATACCAAACCTGAGATCCTTCCTATAACATGAGATGTGATATCCAAATCCTTCCCCTTCCAAACCTGAGACCCTCCCTTTAGCATGAGATGTGATATCCAACTCCTTCCCATTCCAATCCTGAGACACTTCCTATAGCATGAGATGTGATATCTCACTGCTTATACCAAACCTGAGACCCTTCCTATAGCATGAGATGTGATATCTCAATGCTTCTAATATCAAACTTGAGACCCTCCCTATAGCATGAGATGTGATATCCAAGTCCTTCCCATTCCAATCCTGAGACACTTCCTATAGCATGAGATGTGATATCTCAATGCTTCTAATACCAAACCTGAGACTCTTCCTATAACATGAGATGGGATATCCAACTCCTTCCCTTTCCAATCCTGAGACCCTTCTGATAGCAGAGATGTGATATCTCAATGCTTATACCAAACCTGAGACCCTTCCTATGGCATGAGATGTCATATACAACTCCTTCCCATTCCAATCCTGAGACCCTTCCTATAGCTTGAGATGTGATATCTCAATGCTTATACCAAACCTGAGACCCTTCCTATAGCATGAGATGTGATATCCAACTCCTTCCCATTCCAATCCTGAGACCCTTCCTATAGCATGAGATGTGATGTCTCAATGCTTCTAATACCAAACCTGAGATCCTTCCTATAACATGAGATGTGATATCCAACTCCTTCCCATTCCAATCCTGAGACCCTTCCTATAGCATGAGATGTGATATCTCAATGCTTATACCAAACCTGAGACCCTTCCTATAGCATGAGATGTGATATCCAACTCCTTCCCATTCCAATCCTGAGACACTTCCTATAGCATGAGATGTGATATCTCAATGCCTCTAATACCAAACCTGAGATCATTCCTCTAACATGAAATGTGATATCCAACTCCTTCTCTTTCCAAACCTGAGAGCCTACCTATAGCATGAGATGTGATATCCAAGTCCTTCCCATTCCAATCCTTAGACCCTTCCTACAGCATGCAATATGATATCTCAATGATTCTAATAACAAACCTGAGACCCGTCCTATAACATGAGATGGGATATCCAACTCCTTCCCATTCCAATCCTGAGACACTTCTGATAGCAGAGATGTGATATCTCAATGCTTATACCGAACCCGAGACCCTTCCTATAACATGAGATGTGATATCCAACTCCTTCCCGTTCCAAAGCTGAGACCCTTCCTATAGCATATGTGATATCCAACTCCTTCCCATTCCAAACATGAGACCCTTCCTATAGCAAGAATGTTATATCCAACTCCTTCCCATTCCAATCCTGAGACCATTCCTACAGCATGAGATATATCTCAATGCTTCTAATACCAAACCTGAGATCCTTCCTATGACATGAGATGTGATATCCAATTCATCCCCATTCCAAACCTGAGAACCTTCCTACAGCATGCGATGTGATATCTCAATGCTTCTAATACCAAACCTGAGACCAGTCCTATAACATGAGATTGGATATCCAACTCCTTCCCCTTCCAAACCTGAGACCCTTCCTATAGCATGAGATGTGATATCCAACTCCTTCCCATTCCAATCCTGAGACCCTTCCTATAGCATGAGATGTGATATCTCAATGCTTATACCAAACCTGAGACCCTTCCTAGAGCATGAGATGTGATATCCAACTCCTTCCCATTCCAATCTTGAGACCCTTCTTATAGCATGAGATGTGATGTCTCAATGCTTATACCAAACCTGAGACTCTTCCTATAACATGAGATGTGATATCCAACTCCTTCCCTTTCCAAACCTGAGAGCCTACCTATAGCATGAGATGTGATATCCAGGTCCTTCCAATTCCAATCCTTAGACCCTTCCGACAGCATGCAATATGATATCTCATTGATTCTAATAACAAACCTGAGACCCGTCCTATAACATGAGATGGGATATCCAACTCCTTCCCATTCCAATCCTGAGAGACTTCCGATAGCAGAGTTGTGATATCTCAATGCTTATACCAAACCTGAGACCCTTCCTATAACATGAGATGTGATATCCAACTCCTTCCCGTTCCAAACCTGGGACCCTTCCTATAGCATATGTGATATCCAACTCCTTCCCATTCCAAACATGAGACCCTTCCTATAGCAAGAATGTAATATCCAACTCCTTCCCATTCCAATCCTGAGACCATTCCTATAGCATGAGATGTGATATCTCAATGCTTATAATACCAAACCTGAGATCCTTCCTATGACATGAGATGTGATATCCAATTCCTCCCCATTCCAAACCTGAGAACCTTCCTACAGCATGCGATGTGATTTCTCAATGCTTCTAATAACAAACCTGAGACCAGTCCTATAACATGAGATTGGATATCCAACTCCTTCCCCTTCCAAACCTGAGACCCTTCCTATAGCATGAGATGTGATATCCAGCTTCTTCCCATTCCAATCCTGAGACCCTTCCTATAACATGAGATGTGATGTCTCAATACTTCTAATACCAAACCTGAGATCTTTCCTATAACATGAGATGTGATATCCAACTCCTTCCCATTCCAATCCTGAGACCCTTCGTATAGCATGAGATGTGATATCTCAATGCTTATACCAAACCTGAGACCCTTCCTATAGCTTGAGATGTGATATCCAACTCCTTCCCATTCCAATCCTGAGACCCTTCCGATAGCATGAGATGTGATATCCCAAATGCTTCTACCAAACCTGAGACCCATACTATGGCATGAGATGTGATATCAAACTCCTTCCCATTCCAATCCTGAGACCCTTCCTATAGCTTGAGATGTGATATCCAACTCCTTCCCATTCCAATTCTGAGACCCTTCCTATACCATGAGACTTGATATCTCAATGTTTCTAATATCAAACTTGAGACCCTCCCTATAGCATGAGATGTGACATCCAAGTCCTCCCCATTCCAATCCTGAGACCCTTCCTATAGCATGAGATGTAATATCTCAATGCTTCTAATACCAAATCTGAGACCCTTCCTATAACATGAGATGGGATATCCAACTCCTTCCCATTCCAATCCTGAGACCCTTCCGATAGCAGAGATGTGATATCTCAATGCTTATACCAAACCTGAGACCCTTCCTATGGCCTGAAATGTCATATACAACTCCTTCCCATTCCAATCCTGAGACCCTTCCTATAGCATGAGATGTGATATCTCAATGCTAATACCAAATCTGAGACCCTTCCTATAGCATGAGATGTGACATCCAACTCCTTCCAATTCCAATGCTGAGACCCTTCCTATAGCATGAGATGTGATGTCTCAATGCTTCTAATACCAAACCTGAGATCCTTCCTATAACATGAGATGTGATATCCAACTCCTTCCCATTCCAATCCTGAGACCCTTATGATAGCATGAGATGTGATATCTCAATGCCTCTAATACCAAACCTGAGATCCTTCCGATAGCATGAGATGTGATATCTCAATGCTTCTAATACCAAACCTGAGATCATTCCTATAACATGAAATGTGATTTCCAAATCCTTCCCCTTCCAAACCTGAGACCCTCCCTTTAGCATGAAATGTGATATCCAACTCCTTCCCATTCCAATCCTGAGACCCTTCTGATAGCATGAGATGTGATATCTCAATGCCTCTAATACCAAACCTGAGATCCTACCTCTAACATGAAATGTGATATCCATCTCCTTCCCTTTCCAAACCTGAGACCCTGCCTATAGCATGAGATGTGATATCCAGGTCCTTCCCATTCCAATCCTGAGACCCTTCCTATAGCATGTGATATGATATCTCAATGCTTATAACAAACCTGAGACCCTTCCTATGGCATGAGGTGTCACATACAACTCCTTCCCATTCCATTCCTGAGACCCTTCCTATAGCATGAGATGTGATATCTCAATGCTTATACAAAAATTGAGACCCTTCCTATAGCATGAGATGTGATATCCAACTTCTTCCCATTCCAATCCTGAGACCCTTCTGATAGCATGAGATGTGATGTCTCAATGCTTCTAATACCAAACCTGAGATCTTTCCTATAACATGAGATGTGATATCCAACTCCTTCCCATTCCAAACCTGAGATCCTTCCTTTAGCATGAGATGTGATATCCAACTCCTTCCCATTCTAATCCTGAGACCCTTCCTATAGCATGATATGTGATATCACAATGCTTCTAATACCAAACCTGAGATCCTTCCTATAGCATGAGATGTGTATCCAACTCCTTCCCATTCCAAACCTGAGACCCTTCCTATAGCATGAGATGTGATATCTTAATGCTTCTAAAACCAAACCTGAGAACCATCCAATAACATATGTGAAATCCAAATCCTTCCCTTTCCAAACCTGAGACCCTTCCGATAGCATGAGATGTGATATCTCAATGCTTCTAAAACCAAACATGAGAACCATCCTATAACATGAGATGTGAAATCCAAATCCTTCCCTTTCCAAACCTGAGACCCTTCCTATAGCTTGAGATGTGATATCAAACTCCTTCCCATTCCAATCCTGTGATAGCTTGAGATGTGATATCCAACTCCTTCCCATTCCAATCCTGAAACCCTTCCTATACCATGAGATGTGATATCTCAATGCTTCTAATACCAAACCTGAGACCCTCCCTATAGCATGAGATGTGATATCTAAGTCCTTCCCATTCCTATCCTGAGACCCTTCCGATAGAAGAGATTTGATATTTCAATGCTTATACCAAACCTGAGACCCTTCCTATGGCATGAGATGTGATATCCAACTCCTTCCCATTCCAATCCTGAGACCCTTCCTATAGAATGAGATGTGATATCTCAATGCTTCTTTCAAACCTGAGTACCTTCCTTTAGCATGAGATGTGATATCCAACTCCTTCCCATTCCAATCCTGAGACCCTTCCTATAGCATGAGATGTGACATCTCAAAGCTTCTAATACCAAACCTGGGACCCGTCCTATCACATGAGATATGATATCCAATTCCTTCCCCTTCCAAACCTGAGACCCTTCCTTTAGCATGAGTTGTGATATCCAAATCCTTCCCATTCCAATCCTGAAACCCTTCCTATAGAATGAGATGTGATATCTCAATGTTTCTAATAAAAAACCTGAGACCCTTCCTATAGCAAGAGATGTGATATCCAAATCCTTCCCATTCCAATCCTGAGACCCTTCCTATAACATGAGATGTGATATCCAACTCCTTCCCATTCCAACCTGAGACCCTTCCTATAGCATGAGAAGGGATATCCAACTCCTTCCCATTCCAATCCTGAAACCCTTCCTATAGCATGAGATGTGATATCTCAATGTTTCTATTAAAAAACCTGAGACCCTTCCTATAGCAAGAGATGTGACATCCAAATCCTTCCCATTCCAATCCTGAGATCCTTCCTATTGGATGAGATGTGATATCCAACTCCTTCCCATTCCAATCCTGAGACCCTTCCTATACCATGAGATGTGATATCTCAATGCTTCTACCAAAACTGAGACCCTTCCTTTAGCATGAGATGTGATATCCAACTCCTTCCCATTCCAATCCTGAGACCCTTCCTATAGCATGAGATGTGATATTTCAATGCCTCTAATACCAAACCTGAGATTCTTCCTATAACATGAGATGTGATGTCTCAATGCTTCTAATACCAAACCTGAGACCCTCCCTTTAGCATGAGATGTGATATCCGACACCTTCCCATTCCAATCCTGAGACCCTTCAGATAGCATGAGATGTAATATCTCAATGCCTCTAATACCAAACCTGAGATTCTTCCTATAACATGAGATGTGATATCTCAATGCTTCTAATACCAAACCTGAGACCCTCCCTTTAGCATGAGATGTGATATCCGACTCCTTCCCATTACAATCCTGAGACCCTTCTGATAGCATGAGATGTGAGATCTCAATGCCTATAATACCAAACCTGAGATCCTTCCGATAGCATGAGATATATCTCAATGCTTCTAATACCAAACCTGAGATCCTTCCTATAACATGAGATGTGATATCCAAATCCTTCCCCTTCCAAACCTGAGACCCTTCCGATATCATGAGATGTGATATCTCAATGCTTCTAATATCAAACTTGAGACCCTCCCTATAGCATGAGATGTGATATCCAAGTCCTTCCCATTCCAATCCTGAGACCCTTCCTATAGCATGAGATGTGATATCTCAATGCTTCTAATACCAAACATGAGACCCTTTCTATAACATGAGATGGGAATATCCAACTCCTTCCCATTCCAATCCTGAGACCCTTCCGATAGCATGAGATGTGATATCTCAATGCTTCTAATACCAAACCTGAGACTCTTCCTATAACATGAGATGGGATATCCAACTCCTTCCCTTTCCAATCCTGAGACCCTTCCGATAGCAGAGATGTGATATCTCAATGCTTATACCAAACCTGAGACCCTTCCTATGGCATGAGATGTGATATCCAAATCCTTCCCCTTCCAAACCTGAGACCCTTCCGATATCATGAGATGTGATATCTCAATGCTTCTAATATCAAACTTGAGACCCTCCCTATAGCATGAGATGTGATATCCAAGTCCTTCCCATTCCAATCCTGAGACCCTTCCTATAGCATGAGATGTGATATCTCAATGCTTCTAATACCAAACATGAGACTCTTCCTATAACATGAGATGGGATATCCAACTCCTTCCCTTTCCAATCCTGAGACCCTTCCGATAGCAGAGATGTGACATCTCACTGCTTATACCAAACCTGAGACCCTTCCTATAGCATGAGATGTGATATTCAACTCCTTCCCATTCCAATCCTGAGACCCTTCCTATAGCATGAAATGTGATATCTCAATGCATCTAATATCAAACTTGAGACCCTCCCTATAGCATGAGATGTGATATCCAAGTCCTTCCCATTCCAATCCTGAGACACTTCCTATAGCATGAGATGTGATATCTCAATGCTTCTAATACCAAACCTGAGACTCTTCCTATAACATGAGATGGGATATCCAACTCCTTCCCTTTCCAAACCTGAGAGCCTACCTATAGCATGAGATGTGATATCCAAGTCCTTCCCATTCCAATCCTTAGACCCTTCCTACAGCATGCAATATGATATCTCAATGATTCTAATAACAAACCTGAGACCCGTCCTATAACATGAGATGGGATATCCAACTCCTTCCCATTCCAATCCTGAGACACTTCTGATAGCAGAGATGTGATATCTCAATGCTTATACCGAACCCGAGACCCTTCCTATAACATGAGATGTGATATCCAACTCCTTCCCGTTCCAAAGCTGAGACCCTTCCTATAGCATATGTGATATCCAACTCCTTCCCATTCCAAACATGAGACCCTTCCTATAGCAAGAATGTTATATCCAACTCCTTCCCATTCCAATCCTGAGACCATTCCTACAGCATGAGATATATCTCAATGCTTCTAATACCAAACCTGAGATCCTTCCTATGACATGAGATGTGATATCCAATTCATCCCCATTCCAAACCTGAGAACCTTCCTACAGCATGCGATGTGATATCTCAATGCTTCTAATACCAAACCTGAGACCAGTCCTATAACATGAGATTGGATATCCAACTCCTTCCCCTTCCAAACCTGAGACCCTTCCTATAGCATGAGATGTGATATCCAACTCCTTCCCATTCCAATCCTGAGACCCTTCCTATAGCATGAGATGTGATATCTCAATGCTTATACCAAACCTGAGACCCTTCCTAGAGCATGAGATGTGATATCCAACTCCTTCCCATTCCAATCTTGAGACCCTTCTTATAGCATGAGATGTGATGTCTCAATGCTTATACCAAACCTGAGACTCTTCCTATAACATGAGATGTGATATCCAACTCCTTCCCTTTCCAAACCTGAGAGCCTACCTATAGCATGAGATGTGATATCCAGGTCCTTCCAATTCCAATCCTTAGACCCTTCCGACAGCATGCAATATGATATCTCATTGATTCTAATAACAAACCTGAGACCCGTCCTATAACATGAGATGGGATATCCAACTCCTTCCCATTCCAATCCTGAGAGACTTCCGATAGCAGAGTTGTGATATCTCAATGCTTATACCAAACCTGAGACCCTTCCTATAACATGAGATGTGATATCCAACTCCTTCCCGTTCCAAACCTGGGACCCTTCCTATAGCATATGTGATATCCAACTCCTTCCCATTCCAAACATGAGACCCTTCCTATAGCAAGAATGTAATATCCAACTCCTTCCCATTCCAATCCTGAGACCATTCCTATAGCATGAGATGTGATATCTCAATGCTTATAATACCAAACCTGAGATCCTTCCTATGACATGAGATGTGATATCCAATTCCTCCCCATTCCAAACCTGAGAACCTTCCTACAGCATGCGATGTGATTTCTCAATGCTTCTAATAACAAACCTGAGACCAGTCCTATAACATGAGATTGGATATCCAACTCCTTCCCCTTCCAAACCTGAGACCCTTCCTATAGCATGAGATGTGATATCCAGCTTCTTCCCATTCCAATCCTGAGACCCTTCCTATAACATGAGATGTGATGTCTCAATACTTCTAATACCAAACCTGAGATCTTTCCTATAACATGAGATGTGATATCCAACTCCTTCCCATTCCAATCCTGAGACCCTTCGTATAGCATGAGATGTGATATCTCAATGCTTATACCAAACCTGAGACCCTTCCTATAGCTTGAGATGTGATATCCAACTCCTTCCCATTCCAATCCTGAGACCCTTCCGATAGCATGAGATGTGATATCCCAAATGCTTCTACCAAACCTGAGACCCATACTATGGCATGAGATGTGATATCAAACTCCTTCCCATTCCAATCCTGAGACCCTTCCTATAGCTTGAGATGTGATATCCAACTCCTTCCCATTCCAATTCTGAGACCCTTCCTATACCATGAGACTTGATATCTCAATGTTTCTAATATCAAACTTGAGACCCTCCCTATAGCATGAGATGTGACATCCAAGTCCTCCCCATTCCAATCCTGAGACCCTTCCTATAGCATGAGATGTAATATCTCAATGCTTCTAATACCAAATCTGAGACCCTTCCTATAACATGAGATGGGATATCCAACTCCTTCCCATTCCAATCCTGAGACCCTTCCGATAGCAGAGATGTGATATCTCAATGCTTATACCAAACCTGAGACCCTTCCTATGGCCTGAAATGTCATATACAACTCCTTCCCATTCCAATCCTGAGACCCTTCCTATAGCATGAGATGTGATATCTCAATGCTAATACCAAATCTGAGACCCTTCCTATAGCATGAGATGTGACATCCAACTCCTTCCAATTCCAATGCTGAGACCCTTCCTATAGCATGAGATGTGATGTCTCAATGCTTCTAATACCAAACCTGAGATCCTTCCTATAACATGAGATGTGATATCCAACTCCTTCCCATTCCAATCCTGAGACCCTTATGATAGCATGAGATGTGATATCTCAATGCCTCTAATACCAAACCTGAGATCCTTCCGATAGCATGAGATGTGATATCTCAATGCTTCTAATACCAAACCTGAGATCATTCCTATAACATGAAATGTGATTTCCAAATCCTTCCCCTTCCAAACCTGAGACCCTCCCTTTAGCATGAAATGTGATATCCAACTCCTTCCCATTCCAATCCTGAGACCCTTCTGATAGCATGAGATGTGATATCTCAATGCCTCTAATACCAAACCTGAGATCCTACCTCTAACATGAAATGTGATATCCATCTCCTTCCCTTTCCAAACCTGAGACCCTGCCTATAGCATGAGATGTGATATCCAGGTCCTTCCCATTCCAATCCTGAGACCCTTCCTATAGCATGTGATATGATATCTCAATGCTTATAACAAACCTGAGACCCTTCCTATGGCATGAGGTGTCACATACAACTCCTTCCCATTCCATTCCTGAGACCCTTCCTATAGCATGAGATGTGATATCTCAATGCTTATACAAAAATTGAGACCCTTCCTATAGCATGAGATGTGATATCCAACTTCTTCCCATTCCAATCCTGAGACCCTTCTGATAGCATGAGATGTGATGTCTCAATGCTTCTAATACCAAACCTGAGATCTTTCCTATAACATGAGATGTGATATCCAACTCCTTCCCATTCCAAACCTGAGATCCTTCCTTTAGCATGAGATGTGATATCCAACTCCTTCCCATTCTAATCCTGAGACCCTTCCTATAGCATGATATGTGATATCACAATGCTTCTAATACCAAACCTGAGATCCTTCCTATAGCATGAGATGTGTATCCAACTCCTTCCCATTCCAAACCTGAGACCCTTCCTATAGCATGAGATGTGATATCTTAATGCTTCTAAAATCAAACCTGAAAACCATCCAATAACATATGTGAAATCCAAATCCTTCCCTTTCCAAACCTGAGACCCTTCCGATAGCATGAGATGTGATATCTCAATGCTTCTAAAACCAAACATGAGAACCATCCTATAACATGAGATGTGAAATCCAAATCCTTCCCTTTCCAAACCTGAGACCCTTCCTATAGCTTGAGATGTGATATCAAACTCCTTCCCATTCCAATCCTGTGATAGCTTGAGATGTGATATCCAACTCCTTCCCATTCCAATCCTGAAACCCTTCCTATACCATGAGATGTGATATCTCAATGCTTCTAATACCAAACCTGAGACCCTCCCTATAGCATGAGATGTGATATCTAAGTCCTTCCCATTCCTATCCTGAGACCCTTCCGATAGAAGAGATTTGATATTTCAATGCTTATACCAAACCTGAGACCCTTCCTATGGCATGAGATGTGATATCCAACTCCTTCCCATTCCAATCCTGAGACCCTTCCTATAGAATGAGATGTGATATCTCAATGCTTCTTTCAAACCTGAGTACCTTCCTTTAGCATGAGATGTGATATCCAACTCCTTCCCATTCCAATCCTGAGACCCTTCCTATAGCATGAGATGTGACATCTCAAAGCTTCTAATACCAAACCTGGGACCCGTCCTATCACATGAGATATGATATCCAATTCCTTCCCCTTCCAAACCTGAGACCCTTCCTTTAGCATGAGTTGTGATATCCAAATCCTTCCCATTCCAATCCTGAAACCCTTCCTATAGAATGAGATGTGATATCTCAATGTTTCTAATAAAAAACCTGAGACCCTTCCTATAGCAAGAGATGTGATATCCAAATCCTTCCCATTCCAATCCTGAGACCCTTCCTATAACATGAGATGTGATATCCAACTCCTTCCCATTCCAACCTGAGACCCTTCCTATAGCATGAGAAGGGATATCCAACTCCTTCCCATTCCAATCCTGAAACCCTTCCTATAGCATGAGATGTGATATCTCAATGTTTCTATTAAAAAACCTGAGACCCTTCCTATAGCAAGAGATGTGACATCCAAATCCTTCCCATTCCAATCCTGAGATCCTTCCTATTGGATGAGATGTGATATCCAACTCCTTCCCATTCCAATCCTGAGACCCTTCCTATACCATGAGATGTGATATCTCAATGCTTCTACCAAAACTGAGACCCTTCCTTTAGCATGAGATGTGATATCCAACTCCTTCCCATTCCAATCCTGAGACCCTTCCTATAGCATGAGATGTGATATTTCAATGCCTCTAATACCAAACCTGAGATTCTTCCTATAACATGAGATGTGATGTCTCAATGCTTCTAATACCAAACCTGAGACCCTCCCTTTAGCATGAGATGTGATATCCGACACCTTCCCATTCCAATCCTGAGACCCTTCAGATAGCATGAGATGTAATATCTCAATGCCTCTAATACCAAACCTGAGATTCTTCCTATAACATGAGATGTGATATCTCAATGCTTCTAATACCAAACCTGAGACCCTCCCTTTAGCATGAGATGTGATATCCGACTCCTTCCCATTACAATCCTGAGACCCTTCTGATAGCATGAGATGTGAGATCTCAATGCCTATAATACCAAACCTGAGATCCTTCCGATAGCATGAGATATATCTCAATGCTTCTAATACCAAACCTGAGATCCTTCCTATAACATGAGATGTGATATCCAAATCCTTCCCCTTCCAAACCTGAGACCCTTCCGATATCATGAGATGTGATATCTCAATGCTTCTAATATCAAACTTGAGACCCTCCCTATAGCATGAGATGTGATATCCAAGTCCTTCCCATTCCAATCCTGAGACCCTTCCTATAGCATGAGATGTGATATCTCAATGCTTCTAATACCAAACATGAGACCCTTTCTATAACATGAGATGGGAATATCCAACTCCTTCCCATTCCAATCCTGAGACCCTTCCGATAGCATGAGATGTGATATCTCAATGCTTCTAATACCAAACCTGAGACTCTTCCTATAACATGAGATGGGATATCCAACTCCTTCCCTTTCCAATCCTGAGACCCTTCCGATAGCAGAGATGTGATATCTCAATGCTTATACCAAACCTGAGACCCTTCCTATGGCATGAGATGTGATATCCAAATCCTTCCCCTTCCAAACCTGAGACCCTTCCGATATCATGAGATGTGATATCTCAATGCTTCTAATATCAAACTTGAGACCCTCCCTATAGCATGAGATGTGATATCCAAGTCCTTCCCATTCCAATCCTGAGACCCTTCCTATAGCATGAGATGTGATATCTCAATGCTTCTAATACCAAACATGAGACTCTTCCTATAACATGAGATGGGATATCCAACTCCTTCCCTTTCCAATCCTGAGACCCTTCCGATAGCAGAGATGTGACATCTCACTGCTTATACCAAACCTGAGACCCTTCCTATAGCATGAGATGTGATATTCAACTCCTTCCCATTCCAATCCTGAGACCCTTCCTATAGCATGAAATGTGATATCTCAATGCATCTAATATCAAACTTGAGACCCTCCCTATAGCATGAGATGTGATATCCAAGTCCTTCCCATTCCAATCCTGAGACACTTCCTATAGCATGAGATGTGATATCTCAATGCTTCTAATACCAAACCTGAGACTCTTCCTATAACATGAGATGGGATATCCAACTCCTTCCCTTTCCAATCCTGAGACCCTTCCGATAGCAGAGATGTGATATCTCAATGCTTATACCAAACCTGAGACCCTTCCTATGGCATGAGATGTCATATACAACTCCTTCCCATTCCAATCCTGAGACCCTTCCTATAGCTTGAGATGTGATATCTCAATGCTTATACCAAACCTGAGACCCTTCCTATAGCATGAGATGTGATATCCAACTCCTTCCCATTCCAATCCTGAGACCCTTCCTATAGCATGAGATGTGATGTCTCAATGCTTCTAATACCAAACCTGAGATCCTTCCTATAACATGAGATGTGATATCCAACTCCTTCCCATTCCAATCCTGAGACCCTTCCTATAGCATGAGATGTGATACCTCAATGCTTATACCAAACCTGAGACCCTTCCTATAGCATGAGATGTGATATCCAACTCCTTCCCATTCCAATCCTGAGACCCTTCCTATAGCATGAGATGTGATATCTCAATGCCTCTAATACCAAACCTGAGATCCTTCCTCTAACATGAAATGTGATATCCAAGTCCTTCCCATTCCAATCCTTAGACCCTTCCTACAGCATGCAATATGATATCTCAATGATTCTAATAACAAACCTGAGACCCATCCTATAGCATGAGATGTGATATCCAACTCCTTCCCATTCCAATCCTGAGACCCTTCCTATAGCATGAGATGTGATGTCTCAATGCTTCTAATACCAAACCTGAGATCCTTCCTATAACATGAGATGTGATATCCAACTCCTTCCCATTCCAATCCTGAGACCCTTCCTATAGCATGAGATGTGATACCTCAATGCTTATACCAAACCTGAGACCCTTCCTATAGCATGAGATGTGATATCCAACTCCTTCCCATTCCAATCCTGAGACCCTTCCTACAGCATGCAATATGATATCTCAATGATTCTAATAACAAACCTGAGACCCATCCTATAACATGAGATGGGATATCCAACTCCTTCCCATTCCAAACATGAGACCCTTCCTATAGCAAGAATGTAATATCCAACTCCTTCCCATTCCAATCCTGAGACCATTCCTATAGCATGAGATATGATATCTCAATGCTTCTAATACCAAACCTGAGATCCTTCCTATGACATGAGATGTGATATCCAATTCCTCCCCATTCCAAACCTGAGAACCTTCCTACAGCATGCGATGTGATATCTCAATGCTTCTAATACCAAACCTGAGACCAGTCCTATAACATGAGATTGGATATCCAACTCCTTCCCCTTCCAAACCTGAGACCCTTCCTATAGCATGAGATGCGATATCCAACTCCTTCCCATTCCAATCTTGAGACCCTTCTTATAGCATGAGATGTGATGTCTCAATGCTTATACCAAACCTGAGACTCTTCCTATAACATGAGATGTGATATCCAACTCCTTCCGTTTCCAAACCTGAGAGCCTACCTATAGCATGAGATGTGATATCCAAGTCCTTCCCATTCCAATCCTTAGACCCTTCCTACAGCATGCAATATGATATCTCAATGATTCTAATAACAAACCTGAGACCCGTCCTATAACATGAGATGGGATATCCAACTCCTTCCCATTCCAATCCTGAGACACTTCCGATAGCAGAGATGTGATATCCCAATGCTTATACCAAACCTGAGACCCTTCCTATAACATGAGATGTGATATCCAACTCCTTCCCATTCCAAACCTGGGACCCTTCCTATAGCATATGTGATATCCAACTCCTTCCCAATCCAAACATGAGACCCTTCCTATAGCAAGAATGTAATATCCAACTCCTTCCCATTCCAATCCTGAGACCATTCCTATAGCATGAGATGTGTTATCTCAATGCTTCTAATACCAAACCTGAGATCCTTCCTATGACATGAGATGTGATATACAATTCCTCCCCATTCCAAACCTGAGAACCTTCCTACAGCATGCGATGTGATATCTCAATGCTTCTAATACCAAACCTGAGACCAGTCCTATAACATGAGATTGGATATCCAACTCCTTCCCCTTCCAAACCTGAGACCCTTCCTATAGCATGAGATGTGATTTCCAGCTTCTTCCCATTCCAATCCTGAGACCCTTCCTATAACATGAGATGTGATGTCTCAATGCTTCTAATACCAAACCTGAGATCCTTCCTATGACATTAGATGTGATATCCAAATCCTTCCCATTCCAATCCTGAGACCCTTCCTATAACATGAGAAGGGATATCCAACTCCTTCCCATTCCAATCCTAAAACCCTTCCTATAGCATGAGATGTGATATCTTAATGTTTCTAATAAAAAACTTGAGACCCTTCCTATATCAAGAGATGTGATATCCAAATCCTTCCCATTCCAATCCTGAGACCCTACCTATAACATGAGATGTGATATCCAAATCCTTCCCCTTCCAAACCTGAGACTCTTCCTTTAGCATGAGATGTGATATCCAAATCCTTCACATTCCAATCCGGAGACCCTTCCTATAACATGAGATGTGATATCCAACTCCTTCCCAATCCAATCCTGAAACCCTTCCTATAGCATGAGATGTGATATCCAACTCCTTCCCATTCCAATCCTGAGACACTTCCTATAGCATGAGATGTGATATCACAATGCTTCTAATACCAAACCTGAGACCCATTCTATACCATGAGATGTGATATCCAAATCCTTCCCCTTCCAAACCTGAGACCCTTCCTTTAGCATGAGATGTGATATCCAGCTCCTCCCATTCCAATCCTGAGACCCTTCCGATATCTCAATGCTTCTAATATCAAAACTGAGACCCTCCCTATAGCATGAGATGTGATATCTAAGTGCTTCCCATTCCAATCCTGAGACCCTTCCGATAGCAGAGATGTGATATCCAACTCCTTCCGATTCCAATCCTGAGACCCTTCCTATAGCATGAGATGTGATATCGCAATGCTTCTACCAAAACTGAGACCCTTCCTTTAGCATGAGATGTGATATCCAACTCCTTCCCATTCCAATCCTGAGACCCTTCCTATAGCATGAGATGTGATATCTCAATGCTTCTAATACCAAACATGAGATCCTTCCGATAGCATGAGATGTGATATCTCAATGCTTCTAATACCAAACCTGAGATCCTTCCTATAACATGAGATGTGATATCCAAATCCTTCCCCTTCCAAACCTGAGACCCTCCCTTTAGCATGAGATATGATATCCAACTCCTTCCCATTCCAATCCTGATACCCTTCTGATAGCATGAGATGTGATATCTCAATGCCTCTAATACCAAACCTGAGATCCTACCTCTAACATGAAATGTGATATCCAACTCCTTCCCTTTCCAAACCTGAGAGCCTTCCTACAGCATGAGATGTGATATCCAAGTCCTTCCCATTCCAATCCTGAGACCCTTCCTATAACATGAGATGGGATATCCAACTCCTTCCAAATCCAATCCTGATACCCTTCCGATAGCATGAGATGTGATATCCCAATGCTTCTACAAAACCTGAGACCCAAACCATGGCATGATGTGATATCAAACTCCCGTCCTATACCATGAGACTTGATATCTCAATGCTTCTAATACCAAACCTGAGACCGGTCCAATAACATGAGATGTGATATCCAAATCCTTCCCCTTCCAAACCTTAGACCCTTCCTTTATCATGAGATGTGATATCCAAGTCCTTCCCATTCCATTCCTGAGACCCTTCCTATAGCATGAGATGTGATATCTCAATGCTTCTAATACCAAACCTGAGACCCTTCCTATAACATGAGATGTGATATACAAGTCCTTCCCATTCCAATCCTGAGACCCTTCCTATAGCATGAGATGTGATATCTCAATGCTTCTAATACCAAACCTGAGACCCTTCCTATAGCATGAGATGTGATATCTCAATGCTTATACCAAACCTGAGACCCTTCCTATAGCATGAGATGTGATATCCAACTCCTTCCCATTCCAATCCTGAGACCCTTCCTATAGCATGAGATGTGATGTCTCAATGCTTCTAATACCAAACCTGAGATCCTTCCTATAACATGAGATGTGATATCCAACTCCTTCCCATTCCAATCCTGAGACCCTTCCTATAGCATGAGATGTGACATCTCAATGCTTATACCAAACCTGAGACCCTTCCTATAGCATGAGATGTGATATCCAACTCCTTCCCATTCCAATCCTGAGACCCTTCCTATAGCATGAGATGTGATGTCTCAATGCTTCTAATACCAAACCTGAGATCCTTCCTATAACATGAGATGTGATATCCAACTCCTTCCCATTCCAATCCTGAGACCCTTCCTATAGCATGAGATGTGATATCTCAATGCTTATACCAAACCTGAGACCCTTCCTATAGCATGAGATGTGATATCCAACTCCTTCCCATTCCAATCCTCAGACCCTTCCTATAGCATGAGATGTGATATCTCAATGCCTCTACTACCAAACCTGAGATCCTTCCTCTAACATGAAATGTGATATCCAACTCCTTCTCTTTCCAAACCTGAGAGCCTACCTATAGCATGAGATGTGATATCCAAGTCCTTCCCATTCCAATCCTTAGACCCTTCCTACAGCATGCAATATGATATCTCAATGATTCTAATAACAAACCTGAGACCCGTCCTATAACATGAGATGGGATATCCAACTCCTTCCCATTCCAATCCTGAGACACTTCTGATAGCAGAGATGTGATATCTCAATGCTTATACCGAACCCGAGACCCTTCCTATAACATGAGATGTGATATCCAACTCCTTCCCGTTCCAAAGCTGAGACCCTTCCTATAGCATATGTGATATCCAACTCCTTCCCATTCCAAACATGAGACCCTTCCTATAGCAAGAATGTAATATCCAACTCCTTCCCATTCCAATCCTGAGACCATTCCTACAGCATGAGATATATCTCAATGCTTCTAATACCAAACCTGAGATCCTTCCTATGACATGAGATGTGATATCCAATTCCTCCCCATTCCAAACCTGAGAACCTTCCTACAGCATGTAATGGGATATCTCAATGCTTCTAATACCAAACCTGAGACCAGTCCTATAACATGAGATTGGATATCCAACTCCTTCCCCTTCCAAACCTGAGACCCTTCCTATAGCATGAGATGTGATATCCAACTCCTTCCCATTCCAATCCTGAGACCCTTCCTATAGCATGAGATGTGATATCTCAATGCTTATACCAAACCTGAGACCCTTCCTAGAGCATGAGATGTGATATCCAACTCCTTCCCATTCCAATCTTGAGACCCTTCTTACCAAACCTGAGACTCTTCCTATAACATGAGATGTGATATCCAACTCCTTCCCTTTCCAAACCTGAGAGCCTACCTATAGCATGAGATGTGATATCCAGGTCCTTCCCATTCCAATCCTTAGACCCTTCCTACAGCATGCAATATGGTATATCAATGATTCTAATAACAAACCTGAGACCCGTCCTATAACATGAGATGGGATATCCAACTCCTTCCCATTCCAATCCTGAGACACTTCCGATAGCAGAGTTGTGATATCTCAATGCTTATACCAAACCTGAGACCCTTCCTATAACATGAGATGTGATATCCAACTCCTTCCCGTTCCAAACCTGGGACCATTCCTATAGCATATGTGATATCCAACTCCTTCCCATTCCAAACATGAGACCCTTCCTATAGCAAGAATGTAATATCCAACTCCTTCCCATTCCAATCCTGAGACCATTCCTATAGCATGAGATGTGATATCTCAATGCTTATAATACCAAACCTGAGATCCTTCCTATGACATGAGATGTGATATCCAATTCCTCCCCATTCCAAACCTGAGAACCTTCCTACAGCATGCAATGTGATATCTCAATGCTTCTAATACCAAACCTGAGACCAGTCCTATGACATGAGATTGGATATCCAACTTCTTCCCCTTCCAAACCTGAGACCCTTCCTATAGCATGAGATGTGATATCCAGCTTCTTCCCATTCCAATCCTGAGACCCTTCCTATAACATGAGATGTGATGTCTCAATGCTTCTAATACCAAACCTGAGATCTTTCCTATAACATGAGATGTGATATCCAACTCCTTCCCATTCCAATCCTGAGACCCTTCCTATAGCATGAGATGTGGTATCTCAATGTTAATACCAAACCTGAGACCCTTCCTATAGCTTGAGATGTGATATCCAACTCCTTCCCATTCCAATCCTGAGACCCTTCCGATAGCATGAGATGTGATATCCCAAATGCTTCTACCAAACCTGAGACCCATACTATGGCATGAGATGTGATATCAAACTCCTTCCCATTCCAATCCTGAGACCCTTCCTATAGCTTGAGATGTGATATCCAACTCCTTCCCATTCCAATTCTGAGACCCTTCCTATACCATGAGACTTGATATCTCAATGTTTCTAATACCAAACCTGAGACCCGTCCTATAACATGAGATGTGATATCCAAATCCTTCCCCTTCCAAACCTTAGACCCTTCCTTTATCATGAGATGTGATATCCAACTCCTTCCCATTCCAATCCTGAGACCCTTCCGATATCATGAGATTTGTTATCTCAATGCTTCTAATATCAAACTTGAGACCCTCCCTATAGCATGAGATGTGACATCCAAGTCCTCCCCATTCCAATCCTGAGACCCTTCCTATAGCATGAGATGTAATATCTCAATGCTTCTAATACCAAACCTGAGACGCTTCCTATAACATGAGATGGGATATCCAACTCCTTCCCATTCCAATCCTGAGACCCTTCCGATAGCAGAGATGTGATATCTCAATGCTTATACCAAACCTGAGACCCTTCCTATGGCCTGAGATGCCATATACAACTCCTTCCCATTCCAATCCTGAGACCCTTCCTATAGCATGAGATGTGATATCTCAATGCTTATACCAAATCTGAGACCCTTCCTATAGCATGAGATGTGACATCCAACTCCTTCCAATTCCAATCCTGAGACCCTTCCTATAGCATGAGATGTGATGTCTCAATGCTTCTAATACCAAACCTGAGATCCTTCCTATAACATGAGATGTGATATCCAACTCCTTCCCATTCCAATCCTGAGACCCTTATGATAGCATGAGATGTGATATCTCAATGCCTCTAATACCAAACCTGAGATCCTTCCGATAGCATGAGATGTGATATCTCAATGCTTCTAATACCAAACCTGAGATCATTCCTATAACATGAGATGTGATTTCCAAATCCTTCCCCTTGCAAACCTGAGACCCTCCCTTTAGCATGAAATGTGATATCCAACTCCTTCCCATTCCAATCCTGAGACCCTTCTGATAGCATGAGATGTGATATCTCAATGCCTCTAATACCAAACCTGAGATCCTACCTCTAACATGAAATGTGATATCCATCTCCTTCCCTTTCCAAACCTGAGACCCTGCCTATAGCATGAGATGTGATATCCAAGTCCTTCCCATTCCAATCCTGAGACCCTTCCTATAGCATGTGATATGATATCTCAATGCTTATACCAAACCTGAGACCGTTCCTATGGCATGAGATGTCACATACAACTCCTTCCCATTCCAATCCTGAGACCCTTCCTATAGCATGAGATGTGATATCTCAATGCTTATACCAAACCTGAGACCCTTCCTATAGCATGAGATGTGATATCCAACTTCTTCCCATTCCAATCCTGAGACCCTTCTGATAGCATGAGATGTGATGTCTCAATGCTCCTAATACCAAACCTGAGATCTTTCCTATAACATGAGATGTGATATCCAACTCCTTCCCATTCCAAACCTGAGATCCTTCCTTTAGCATGAGATGTGATATCCAACTCCTTCCCATTCCAATCCTGAGACCCTTCCTATAGCATATGTGATATCACAATGCTTCTAATACCAAACCTGAGATCCTTCCTATAACATGAGATGTGTATCCAACTCCTTCCCATTCCAAACCTGAGACCCTTCCTATAGCATGAGATGTGATATCTTAATGCTTCTAAAACCAAACCTGAGAACCATCCAATAACATATGTGAAATCCAAATCCTTCCCTTTCCAAACCTGAGACCCTTCCGATAGCATGAGATGTGATATCTCAATGCTTCTAAAACCAAACATGAGAACCATCCTATAACATGAGATGTGAAATCCAAATCCTTCCCTTTCCAAACCTGAGACCCTTCCTATAGCTTGAGATGTGATATCAAACTCCTTCCCATTCCAATCCTGTGATAGCTTGAGATGTGATATCCAACTCCATCCCATTCCAATCCTGAGACCCTTCCTATACCATGAGATGTGATATCTCAATGCTTCTAATACCAAACCTGAGACCCTGCCTATAGCATGAGATGTGATATCTAAGTCCTTCCCATTCCTATCCTGAGACCCTTCCGATAGAAGAGATTTGATATTTCAATGCTTATACCAAACCTGAGACCCTTCCTATGGCATGAGATGTGATATCCAACTCCTTCCCATTCAAATCCTGAGACCCTTCCTATAGCATGAGATGTGACATCTCAAGCTTCTAATACCAAACCTGGGACCCGTCCTATAACATGAGATATGATATCCAATTCCTTCCCCTTCCAAACCTGAGACCCTTCCTTTAGCATGAGATGTGATATCCAAATCCTTCCCATTCCAATCCTGAAACCCTTCCTATAGCATGAGATGTGACATCTCAATGTTTCTAATAAAAAAACCTGAGACCCTTCCTATAGCAAGAGATGTGATATCCAAATCCTTCCCATTCCAATCCTGAGACCCTTCCTATAACATGAGATGTGATATCCAACTCCTTCCCATTCCAACCTGAGACCCTTCCTATAGCATGAGAAGGGATATCCAACTCCTTCCCATTCCAATCCTGAAACCCTTCCTATAGCATGAGATGTGATATCTCAATGTTTCTAATAAAAAACCTGAGACCCTTCCTATAGCAAGAGATGTGACATCCAAATCCTTCCCATTCCAATCCTGAGATCCTTCCTATTGGATGAGATGTGATATCCAACTCCTTCCCATTCCAATCCTGAGACCCTTCCTATACCATGAGATGTGATATCTCAATGCTTCTACCAAAACTGAGACCCTTCCTTTAGCATGAGATGTGATATCCAACTCCTTCCCATTCCAATCCTGAGACCCTTCCTATAGCATGAGATGTGATATCTCAATGCCTCTAATACCAAACCTGAGATTCTTCCTATAACATGAGATGTGATATCTCAATGCTTCTAATACCAAACCTGAGACCCTCCCTTTAGCATGAGATGTGATATCCGACTCCTTCCCATTCCAATCCTGAGACCCTTCTGATAGCATGAGATGTTATCTCAATGCCTCTAATACCAAACCTGAGATCCTTCCGATAGCATGAGATATGATATCTCAATGCTTCTAATACCAAACCTGAGATCCTTCCTATAACATGAGATGTGATATCCAAATCCTTCCCCTTCCAAACCTGAGACCCTCCCTTTAGCATGAGATGTGATATCCAACTTCTTCCCATTCCAATCCTGAGACCCTTCCGATAGCAGAGATGTGATATCTCAATGCTTATACCAAACCTGAGACCCTTCCTATGGCATGAGATGGGATATCTCAATGCTTATACCAAACCTGAGACCCTTCCTATAGCATGAGAAGTGGTATCCAACTCCTTCCGATTCCAATCCTGAGACGCTTCCTATAGCATGAGATGTGATATCTCAAAGCTTCTAATACCAAACCTGAGATCCTTCCTATAACATGAGATGTGATATCCAACTCCTTCCCATTCCAAACCTGAGACCCTTCCGATAGCATGAGGTGTGATATCAAACTCCTTCCCATTCCAATCCTGAGATAGCTTGAGATGTGATATCCAACTCCTTCCCATTCCAATCCTGAGACCCTTCCTATACCATGAGATGTGATATCTCAATGCTTCTAATACCAAACCTGACACCCGTCCAAAAACATGAGATGTGAGATCCAAATCCTTCCCCTTCCAAACCTGAGATCTTTCCTTTAGCATGAGATGTGATATCCAACTCCGTCCCATTCCAATCCTGAGACCCTTCCTATAGCATGATATGTGATATCACAATGCTTCTAATACCAAACCTGAGACCCTTCCTATAGCATGAGATGTGATATCTTAATGCTTCTAAAACCAAACCTTAGAACCATCCAATAACATATGTGAAATCCAAATCCTTCCCTTTCCAAACCTGAGACCCTTCAGATAGCATGTGGTGTGATATCTCAATGCTTCTAAAACCAAACATGAGAACCATCCTATAACATGAGATGTGAAATCCAAATCCTTCCCTTTCCAAACCTGAGACCCTTCCTATAGCTTGAAGTGTGCTATCAAACTCCTTCCCATTCCAATCCTGTGATAGCTTGAGATGTGATATCCAACTCCTTCCCATTCCAATCCTGAGACCCTTCCTATAGCATGATATGTGATATCACAATGCTTCTAATACCAAACCTGAGACCCTTCCTATAGCATGAGATGTGATATCTTAATGCTTCTAAAACCAAACCTTAGAACCATCCAATAACATATGTGAAATCCAAATCCTTCCCTTTCCAAACCTGAGACCCTTCCTATACCATGAGATGTGATATCTCAATGCTTCTAATACCAAACCTGAGACCCGTCCTAAAACATGAGATGTGAGATCCAAATCCTTCCCCTTCCAAACCTGAGACCCTTCCTATAGCTTGAGATGTGATATCCCAATGCTTCTACAAAACCTGAGACCCATACATGGCATGAGATGTGATATCAAACTCCTTCCCATTCCAATCCTGAGACCCTTCCTATAGCATGAGATGTGATATCTCAATGCTTCTAATACCAAACCTGAGACTCTTCCTATAACATGAGATGGGATATCCAACTCCTTCCCATTCCAATCCTGAGACCCTTCCGATAGCAGAGATGTGATATCTCAATGTTTCTAATAAAAAAACCTGAGACCCTTCCTATAGCAAGAGATGTGATATCCAAATCCTTCCCATTCCAATCCTGAGACCCTTCCTATAACATGAGATGTGATATCCAACTCCTTCCCATTCCAACCTGAGACCCTTCCTATAGCATGAGAAGGGATATCCAACTCCTTCCCATTCCAATCCTGAAACCCTTCCTATAGCATGAGATGTGATATCTCAATGTTTCTAATAAAAAACCTGAGACCCTTCCTATAGCAAGAGATGTGACATCAAAATCCTTCCCATTCCAATCCTGAGAGCCTTCCTATTGGATGAGATGTGATATCCAACTCCTTCCCATTCCAATCCTGAGACCCTTCCTATACCATGAGATGTGATATCTCAATGCTTCTACCAAAACTGAGACCCTTCCTTTAGCATGAGATGTGATATCCAACTCCTTCCCATTCCAATCCTGAGACCCTTCCTATAGCATGAGATGTGATATCTCAATGCCTCTAATACCAAACCTGAGATTCTTCCTATAACATGAGATATGATATCTCAATGCTTCTAATACCAAACCTGAGACCCTCCCTTTAGCATGAGATGTGATATCCGACTCCTTCCCATTCCAATCCTGAGACCCTTCTGATAGCATGAGATGTTATCTCAATGCCTCTAATACCAAACCTGAGATCCTTCCGATAGCATGAGATATGATATCTCAATGCTTCTAATACCAAACCTGAGATCCTTCCTATAACATGAGATGTGATATCCAAATCCTTCCCCTTCCAAACCTGAGACCCTCCCTTTAGCATGAGATGTGATATCCAACTCCTTCCCATTCCAATCCTGAGACCCTTCCGATAGCAGAGATGTGATATCTCAATGCTTATACCAAACCTGAGACCCTTCCTATGGCATGAGATGGGATATCTCAATGCTTATACCAAACCTGAGACCCTTCCTATAGCATGAGAAGTGGTATCCAACTCCTTCCGATTCCAATCCTGAGACCCTTCCTATAGCATGAGATGTGATATCTCAAAGCTTCTAATACCAAACCTGAGATCCTTCCTATAAC
Source organism: Ambystoma mexicanum (assembly GCF_040938575.1). Taxonomy (NCBI): domain Eukaryota; kingdom Metazoa; phylum Chordata; class Amphibia; order Caudata; family Ambystomatidae; genus Ambystoma; species Ambystoma mexicanum. Next base: position 1,157,312,561 of record NC_090934.1, read on the forward strand.
ATGAGATGTGATATCCAACTCCTTCCCATTCCAAACCTGAGACCCTTCCGATAGCATGAGGTGTGATATCAAACTCCTTCCCATTCCAATCCTGAGATAGCTTGAGATGTGATATCCAACTCCTTCCCATTCCAATCCTGAGACCCTTCCTATACCATGAGATGTGATATCTCAATGCTTCTAATACCAAACCTGACACCCGTCCAAAAACATGAGATGTGAGATCCAAATCCTTCCCCTTCCAAACCTGAGATCTTTCCTTTAGCATGAGATGTGATATCCAACTCCGTCCCATTCCAATCCTGAGACCCTTCCTATAGCATGATATGTGATATCACAATGCTTCTAATACCAAACCTGAGACCCTTCCTATAGCATGAGATGTGATATCTTAATGCTTCTAAAACCAAACCTTAGAACCATCCAATAACATATGTGAAATCCAAATCCTTCCCTTTCCAAACCTGAGACCCTTCAGATAGCATGTGGTGTGATATCTCAATGCTTCTAAAACCAAACATGAGAACCATCCTATAACATGAGATGTGAAATCCAAATCCTTCCCTTTCCAAACCTGAGACCCTTCCTATAGCTTGAAGTGTGCTATCAAACTCCTTCCCATTCCAATCCTGTGATAGCTTGAGATGTGATATCCAACTCCTTCCCATTCCAATCCTGAGACCCTTCCTATACCATGAGATGTGATATCTCAATGCTTCTAATACCAAACCTGAGACCCGTCCTAAAACATGAGATGTGAGATCCAAATCCTTCCCCTTCCAAACCTGAGACCCTTCCTATAGCTTGAGATGTGATATCCCAATGCTTCTACAAAACCTGAGACCCATACATGGCATGAGATGTGATATCAAACTCCTTCCCATTCCAATCCTGAGACCCTTCCTATAGCATGAGATGTGATATCTCAATGCTTCTAATACCAAACCTGAGACTCTTCCTATAACATGAGATGGGATATCCAACTCCTTCCCATTCCAATCCTGAGACCCTTCCGATAGCAGAGATGTGATATCTCAAGGCTTATACCAAACCTGAGACCCTTCCTATGGCATGAGATGTCATATACATCTCCTTCCCATTCCAATCCTGAGACCCATCCTATAGAATGAGATGTGATATCCAACTCCTTCCCATTTCAATCCTGAGACCCTTCCCATAGCATGAGATGTGATGTCTCAATGCTTCTAATACCAAACCTGAGATCCTTCCTATAACATCAGATGTGATATCCAACTCCTTCCCATTCCAATCCTGAGACCCTTCCTATAGCATGAGATGTTATATCTCAATGCCTCTAATACCAAACCTGAGATCCTTCCTCTAACATGAAATGTGATATCCATCTCCTTCCCTTTCCAAACCTGAGAGCCTACCTATAGCATGAGATGTGATATCCAAGTCCTTCCCATTCCAATCCTTAGACCCTTCCTACTGCATGCAATATGATATCTCAATGATACTAATAACAAACCTGAGACCCGTCCTATAACATGAGATGGGATATCCAACTCCTTCCCATTCCAATCCTGAGACACTTCCGATAGCAGAGATGTGATATCTCAATGCTTATACCAAACCTGAGACCCTTCCTATAGCATGAGATGTGATATCCAACTCCTTCCCATTCCAATCCTGAGACCCTTCCCATAGCATGAGATGTGACGTATTGAAAAGTGCTAAAAACTAGCAAAAATAGCTAGAAAATGTTCTTTCCTCGCGTTTTGGTAAATGCGAATTCTTGTGGATTCCCATTTTGTACTCTGTTCGTGCATTTGTTCAGTCGAATCCTGATGTTTTTAACCACTCGTCACCCATACAAGGGGAGGGGGGGGATCAAAATCTACTGTTCACAGGCTGAATGTATACTGCTGAAATCTTCAATGCATTATCGGGTAAACTGACTGTTCTGGAAAGTGTATTTGCCATCTGTTATTCCAGTTACCATGTTTTCATCGTCCCTTCTTGTTTCAAGGCTGCACTCCCGTGGTAATCACGTTCTCTTCCCCAAAGAAGGCTAACTAACAGCTGTTCCTCCTCAGAGGCGTTCTTCCTTTCTGTCCCTGTCCCTGCACAGTTTCGCGTTGCAAGTACTCGCTTCCCAGCTCTCTGGTTTAGACGCGTGTTCCCTGCATTCTCTCCTCTTCCCGCTGCCTTCAAATCAACAAATGAGCTTCAAAAGATACACGGTGCTCAGAATGCTTTATAACACCCATTATTCAAGATATAGCTGTAACCTGCTAGACGTATTGAAAAGTGCTAAAAACTAGCAAAAATAGCTAGAAAATGTACTTTCCTCGCGTTTTTGTAAATGCGAATTTTGATGGGTTCCCATGTATGTACTGTGTCCGTGCGTTTGTTGTCAAATCCTGAAGTTCTTAGCCACTGTTCTCCCATACAAGGGGGGGGGGCCAACATCTACTGCTGTTCACAGGCTGAATGTATACGGCTGAAATCTTCAAGGCATTATCAGCTTTGCTGACTGTTTTGGAACGTGTATTTGCCATCTGTTAATGCAGTCGCCTTGTGGTCATCCTCCCTTTTAGTTTACAGGCTGCACTCCCCTGGTGATCACATTCTCCTCTCCAGAGCAGGCTAACTACCAGCTGCTCCTCCTCAGAGGCGTTCTTCCTTTCTGTCCCTGCTCCCTGGACCGTTTCGCGTTGCATGTACTCGCTTCCCAGCTCTCTGGTTTAGATGCGTGTTCCCTGCCTTCTCTCCTCTTCCTACAGCCTTCCAATGAGCTCCACAAGATACAGTGTTCAGAATGCTTTATAACACCCATTATTCAACATATAGCTGTAACCCGCTAGACGTATTGAAACGTGCTAAAAACTAGCAAAAACAGCTAGAAAATGTACTTCCCTCGCGTTTTGGTAAATGCAGGGTACACGCGTCTAAACCAGAGAGCAGGGAAGCGAGCATTTCAGCAGTATAAATTCAGCCTGTGAACAACACATTTTGATCCTCCCTTTTATGGGAGAAGAGTGGTTCAAAAGAACAGGATTCGACTGAACTGCACGAACAGAGTACAAAATGGGAATCCACCAGAATTCGCATTTACCAAAACGCGAGGAAAGTACATTTTCTAGCTGTTTTTGCTAGTTTTTAGCACGTTTCAATACGTCTAGCGGGTTACAGCTTATAAAGCATTCTGAACACTATCTTGTGGAGCTTATTGGAAGGCTATAGGAAGAGGAGAGAAGGCAGGGAACACGCATCTAAACCAGAGAGCTGGGAAGCGAGTACATGCAACGCGAAACGGTGCAGGGAGCAGGGACAGAAAGGATGAAAGCCTATGAGGTGGAGCAGCCGGTAGTTAGCCTGCTCTGGAGAGGAGAATGTGATCACCAGGGGAGTGCAGCCTGTAAACTAGAACGGACGATGAACACAGGGCGACTGCATTAACAGATGGCAAATACACGTTCCAAAACAGTCAGGAAAGCTGAAAATGCCTTGAAGATTTCAGCCGTATACATTCAGCCTGTGAACAGCAGTAGATGTTGACCCCGACTAGTATGGGAGAACAGTGGTTAAAAACTTCAGGATTCGACAACAAACGCACGAACACAGTACATACAACATGGGAACCCACCAGAATTCGCATTTACAAAAACGGGTTTTCTAGCTATTTTTGCTAGTTTTTAGCACGTTTCAATACGTCTAGCGGGTTACAGCTTATAAAGCATTCTGAACACTATCTTGTGGAGCTGATTGGAAGGCTGTAGGAAGAGGAGAGAAGGCAGGGAACACGCATCTAAACCAGAGAGCTGGGAAGCGAGTACATGCAACGCGAAACGGTGCAGGGAGCAGGGACAGAAAGGATGAAAGCCTATGAGGAGGAGCAGCTGGTAGTTAGCCTGCTCTGGAGAGGAGAATGTGATCACCAAGGGAGTGCAGCCTGTAAACTAGAAGGGACGATGAACATAGGACGACTGCATTAACAGATGGCAAATACATGTTCCAAAACAGTCAGGAAATATGATAATGCATTGAAGTTTTCAGCCGTATACATTCAGCCTGTGAACAGCAGTAGATGTTGACCCCCCTAGTAAGGGAGAACAGTGGTTAAAAACTTCAGGATTCGACAACAAACGCACGGACACAGTACATACCGCATGGGAACCCACCAGAATTCGCATTTACAAAAACGCGAGGGAAGTACATTTTCTAGCTATTTTTGCTAGTTTTCAGCACGTTTCAATACGTCTAGCGGGTTACAGCTATATGTTGAATAATGGGGTTATGAAGCATTCTGAACACTATCTTGTGGAGCTCATTGGAAGGCTGTAGGAAGAGGAGAGAAGGCAGGGAACACGCATCTAAACCAGAGAGGTGGGAAGCGAGTACATGCAACGCGAAACGGTGCAGGGAGCAGGGACAGAAAGAAGGAACGCCTCTGAGGAGGAGCAGCTGGTAGTTAGCCTGCTCTGGAGAGGAGAATCTGATCACCAAGGGAGTGCAGCCTGTAAACTAAAAGGGAGGATGACCACAGGCGACTGCATTAACAGATGGCAAATCCACGTTCCAAAACAGTCAGGAAAGCTGATAATGCCTTGAAGATTTCAGCCGTATACATTCAGCCTGTGAACAGCAGTAGATGTTGAACCCCCCTTGTATGGGAGAACAGTGGTTAAAAATTTCAGGATTCGACAACAAACGCACGGACACAGTACATACATGGGAACCCATCAGAATTCGCATTTACAAAAACGCGATAAAGTACATTTTCAACCTGGTTTTGCTAGTTTACAGCACATTTCAATACGTCTAGCGGGTTACGGCTATATGATGAATAATGGGTGTTATAAAGCATTCTGAGCAATGTGTATCTTTTGGAGCTCATTTGTTGATTTGAAGGCAGCGGGAAGAGCGAAACTGTGCAGGTAGCAGGGACAGAAAAGAAGAACGCCTCTGAGGAGGAACAGCGTCTAAACCAGAGAGCATGGAAGCGAGTGTTTGCAACGCGAAACGGAGCAGGGATCAGGGACAGAAAGAATGAACGCCTGAGGAGGAGCAGCTGGTAGTTAGCCTGCTCTGGAGAGGAGAATGTGATCACCAGGGGAGTGCAGCCTGTAAAGTCGAAGGGACGATGAACACAGAGCGACTGCATTAACAGATGGCAAATACACGTTCCAAAACAGTCAGGAAAGCTGATAATGCCTTGAAGATTTCAGCCGTATACAATCAGCCTGTGAACAGCAGTAGATGTTGACCCCCCCCCCCTTGTATGGGAGAACAGTGGTTAAAAACTTAAGGATTCGACAACAAACGCACGGACACAGTACATACACCGTGTATCTTTTGAAGCTCATGTGTTGAGTTGAAGGCAGCAGGAAGAGGAGAGAAGGCAGGGAACACGCGTCTAAACCAGAGAGCTGGGAAGCGAGTACTTGCAACGCGAAACCGTGCAGGGAGCAGGGACAGAAAGGGAGAACTCCACTGAGGAGGAACAGCTGGCAGTTAGCCTTCTTTGGAGATGAGAACTTGATCACCACGAGAGAGGATTGTTGAGAGGGTTACAGAGGGGGAGGTCTGAGATCTGAAAATCCTGAGTATTCCCTGCAGTGTGTAGGGCCAGCAACATGAAGAGTTGCAGATCTCGTAAAAGTCCAGGTCAGGAAGCATACAGGTTCATGTTGAATTCTCCAAGTAAGCGGAGTTGAGTGGTAGGAGGCTAGGATGGAGAAGTCCATCCACTGAGAGAGGAAGGGGGTAGGCAAATAGCCACGGTGAGAGATTCGCCAGGAAAGAGAGAATGCATGCAGACAAGGCATTTGTGAGAGGAGTCGGCCTGCAAAGGAAAGCAATTTACTACAGGAATCAAGGATACTCCCCCTCAAGAACGGTTGGATCTGGGCATGGAGAGGAACTTGTCATCAGGGAGGAAAGTGTCAAAGCTCGAGACAGCGCTGGCCGTCAACCATGTCTCGGTTAGTCCAAGAACATCAAGGTCGGGTTCTTCCAGGAAATGGCAGATGTCAGATGAGTGTTTGAAAATGAGTGAGAGTGGGGAGGGGTACAAATCAGTAATCCCTGCGGAGGTGTAGAAGGAGCCTGACCTAGGGCAGATGAGGAAGGAGAGAGGAAAGGAAGCAGAAGAAGGGAGAGAAGAGACAGCAGGAGTGCATGATCAATCCGGGAGCTAGGAGTGGTGAGAAGGTTAGACGGGGAGGTGTGAGTCTCAGGATTGGAATGGGAAGTTCGATATCACATGTCATGCTATAGGAAGAGTCTCAGGATTGGAATGGGAAGGAGTTGGGAGGGTCTCAGGTTTGGTATTAGAATCACATCCTTTAGGAAGGGACTCGAGTTTGGTATTTTAAGGAGCGAGATAGTAAATCTCATCCTATCAGAAGGGTCTCGGGTTTGGTATTGGAAGAAATGAGATTTCAAATCTCAGGCTGTGGGAATGGTCTCGGGTTTGGTATTGGAAGGGGTGAAAAATCACATTTCATGCTACAGGAAGGGTCACAAGTTTGGAATGGGAAGGAGTTGGATATCACATGAAGGGGCTCAGGTTTGGTATTAGTAGCATAGAGATATCACATCTCGTTATCGGAAGGGTCTCAGGATTGGAATGGGAAGGAGTTGGATATCACATATGCTAAAGGAAAGGTCTCAGGTTTGGAAGGGGAAGGATTTGGATCTCACATCTCATGTTTTAGGACGGGTCGCAGGTTTGGTATTAGAAGCCTTGAGATATCACATCTCATGGTATAATAAGGGTCTCAGGATTGGAATGGGAAGGAGTTTGATATCACATCTCAAGCTTGCTCAGAATTGGAACGGGAAGGAGTTTGATATCACATCTCATGTTATAGGAAGGATCTCAGGTTTGGTATTAGAAGCATTGAGATATCACATCTCATGCTATAGGAAGGGTCTCAGGATTGGAATGTGAAGGATTTGGATTTCACATCATACTAAAGGTAGGGTCTCAGGTTTGGTATAAGCATTGAGATATCACATCTCTGCTATCGGAAGGGTCTCAGGATAGGAATGGGAAGGACTTAGATATCACATCTCATACTATAGGGAGGGTCTCAGTTTTGATATTAGAAGCATTGAGCTATCACATCTCATGCTATCGGAAGGGTCTCAGGATTGGAATGGGATGGAGTTGGATATCACATCTCAAGCTATCTCGGGATTGGAATGGGAAGGAGTTTGATATCACATCTCAAGCTATAGGAAGGGTCTCAGGTTTGGAAGGGGAAGGATTTGGATCTCACATCTCATGTTTTAGGACGGGTCTCAGGTTTGGTATTAGAAGCATTGAGATATCACATCTCATGGTATAGGAAGGGTCTCAGGATTGGAATGGGAAGGAGTTTGAAATCACATCTCAAGCTATAGGAAGGGTCTCAGGTTTGGAAAGGGAAGGATTTGGATTTCACATCTCATGTTATAGGATGGTTCTCATGTTTGGTTTTAGTAGCATTGAGATATCACATCTCATGCTATCGGAAGGGTCTCAGGTTTGGAAAGGGAAGGATTTGGAGTTCACATGTTATAGGAAGGTTCTCAGGTTTGGTTTTAGAAGAATTAAGATATAACATCTCATGCTATAGGAAGGGTCTCAGGTTTGGAATGGGAAGGAGTTGATATCACATCTCATGCTAAAGGAAAGTTCTCAGGTTTGGAAGGGGAAGGATTTGGATCTCACATCTCATGTTTTAGGACGGGTCTCAGGTTTGGTATTAGAAGCATTGAAATATCACATCTCATGGTATAGGAAGGGTCTTAGGATTGGAATGGGAAGGAGTTGGATAACACATTGAATGGGAAGGAGTTTGATATCACATCTCAAGCTATAGGAAGGGTCTCAGGTTTGGAAAGGGAATGATTTGGATTTCACATCTCATGTTATAGGATGGTTCTCATGTTTGGTTTTAGAAGCATTGAGATATCACATCTCATGCTATCGGAAGGGTCTCAGGTTTGGAATGGGAAGGCGTTTGATATCACATCTCATGTTATAGGAAGGATCTCAGGTTTGGTATTAGAAGCATTGAGATATCACATCTCATGCTATAGGAAGGGTCTCAGGATTGGAATCGGAAGGAGTTGTATATGACATCTCATGCCATAGGAAGGGTCTCAGGTTTGGTATAAGCATTGAGATATCACATCTCTGCTATCGGAAGGGTCTCAGGATTGGAATGGGAAGGAGTTGGATATCCCATCTCGTTATAGGAAGGGTCTCAGGTTTGGTATTAGAAGCATTGAGATATCACATCTCATGCTATAGGAAGGGTCTAAGGTTTGGAAAGGGGAAGGATTTGGGTATCACATCTCATGTTATAGGACCGGTCTCAGGTTTGGTATTAGAAGCATTGATATATCAAATCTCATGGTATAGGTCGGGTCTCAGAATTGGAATGGGAAGGAGTTGGATATCACATCTCAAGCTATAGAAAGGGTCTCAGGATTGGAATGGGAAGGAGTTTGATATCACATCTCATGCCATGGTATGGGTCTCAGGTTTTGTAGAAGCATTGGGATATCACATCACATGCTATAGGCAGGGTCTAAGGTTGGAATGGGAAGGAGTTGGATATCACATCTCATGTTATAGGAAGGGTCTCAGGATTGGAATGGGAAGGACTTGGATATCACATCTCATTCTATAGGAAGGCTCTCAGGGTTGGAAGGGGACGGAGTTGGATATCACATTTCATGTTAGAGGTAGGATCTCAGGTTTGGTATTAGAGGCATTGAGATATCACATCTCATGCTATCGGAAGGGTCTCAGGTTTGGTATAAGCATTGAGATATCACATCTCTGTTATCGGAAGGGTCTCAGGATTGGAATGGGAAGGACTTGGATATCACAATTCATGTTATAGGAAGGGTCTCAGGTTTGGTATTAGAAGCATTGAGATATCACATCTCATGCTATAGGAAGGGTCTCAGGATTGGAATGGGAAGGACTTGGATATCACATCTCATGTTATAGGAAGGGTCTCAGGTTTGGTATTAGAAGCATTGAGATATCACATCTCATGCTATAGGAAGGGTCTCAGGAATGGAATGGGAAGGACTTGGATATCACATCTCATGGTACAGGAAGGGTCTAAGGTTTGGAAAGGGAAGGATTTGGATATCACATCTCATGTTATTGGACCGGTCTCAGGTTTGGTATTAGAAGCATTGAGATATCAAGTCTCATGGTATAGGACGGGAGTTTGATATCACATCTCATGCCATGGTATGGGTCTCAGGTTTTGTAGAAGCATTGGGATATCACATCTCATGCTATCGGAAGGGTATCTGGATTGGATTTGGAAGGAGTTGGATATCCCATCTCATGCTATAGGAAGGGTCTCAGGATTGGAATGGGAAAGACTTGGATATCATATCTCATGTTGTAGGAAGGCTCTCAGGTTTGGAAAGGGAAGGAGTTGGATATCACATTTCATGTTAGAGGTAGGATCTCAGGTTTGGTATTAGAGGCATTGAGATATCACATCCCATGCTATCAGAAGAGTATCAGGATTGGAATGGGAAGGAGTTGGATATCACATTGCATGCTAAAGGGAGGGTCTCAGGTTTGGAAGGGGAAGGATTTGGATATCACATCTTATGTTATAGGAAGGATCTCAGGTTTGGTATTAGAAGCATTGAGATATCACATCTCATGCTATCGGAAGGATCTCAGGTTTGGTATTAGAAGCATTGAGATATCACATCTCATGCTATAGGAAGGGTATCAGGATTGGAATGGGAAGGAGTTGGATATCACATCTCATGTTATAGGAAGGATCTCAGGTTTGGTATTAGAAGCATATAGATATCACATCTCATGCTATAGGAAAGGTCTCATGATTGGAATGGGAAGGAGTTGGATATCACATCTCATGCTAAAGGAAGGGTCTCAGTTTTGGTAGAAGCATTGCGATATCACATCTCATGCTATAGGAAGGGTCTCAGGATTGGAATCGGAAGGAGTTGGATATGACGTCTCATGTTATAGGAAGGGTCTCAGGATTGGAATGGGAAGGAGTTGGATATCCCTTCTCATGCTATAGGGAGGGTCTCAGTTTTGATATTAGAAGCATTGAGCTATCACATCTCATGCTATCGGAAGGGTCTCAGGATTGGAATGGGAAGGACTTAGATATCACATCTCATACTATAGGGAGGGTCTCAGTTTTGATATTAGAAGCATTGAGCTATCACATGTCATGATATCGGAAGGGTCTCAGGATTGGAATGGGATGGAGTTGGATATCACATCTCAAGCTATCTCAGGATTGGAATGGGAAGGAGTTTGATATCACATCTCAAGCTATAGGAAGGGTCTCAGGTTTGGAAGGGGAAGGATTTGGATCTCACATCTCATGTTTTAGGACGGGTCTCAGGTTTGGTATTAGAAGCATTGAGATATCACATCTCATGGTATAGGAAGGGTCTCAGGATTGGAATGGGAAGGAGTTGGCTATCACATCTCAAGCTATCTCAGGATTGGAATGGGAAGGAGTTTGATATCACATCTCAAGCTATAGGAAGGGTCTCAGGTTTGGAAAGGGAAGGATTTGGATTTCACATCTCATGTTATAGGATGGTTCTCATGTTTGGTTTTAGTAGCATTGAGATATCACATCTCATGCTATCGGAAGGGTCTCAGGTTTGGTATTGGAAGGGGTGAGAAATCACATTTCATGCTACAGGAAGGGTCACAAGTTTGGAATGGGAAGGAGTTGGATATCACATGAAGGGGCTCAGGTTTGGTATTAGTAGCATAGAGATATCACATCTCGTTATCGGAAGGGTCTCAGGATTGGAATGGGAAGGAGTTGGATATCACATATGCTAAAGGAAAGGTCTCAGGTTTGGAAGGGGAAGGATTTGGATCTCACATCTCATGTTTTAGGACGGGTCTCAGGTTTGGTATTAGAAGCCTTGAGATATCACATCTCATGGTATAATAAGGGTCTCAGGATTGGAATGGGAAGGAGTTGGATATCACATCTCAAGCTTGCTCAGGATTGGAATGGGAAGGAGTTTGATATCACATCTCATGTTATAGGAAGGATCTCAGGTTTGGTATTAGAAGCATTGAGATATCACATCTCATGCTATAGGAAGGGTCTCAGGATTGGAATGTGAAGGATTTGGATTTCACATCATACTAAAGGTAGGGTCTCAGGTTTGGTATAAGCATTGAGATATCACATCTCTGCTATCGGAAGGGTCTCAGGATAGGAATGGGAAGGACTTAGATATCACATCTCATACTATAGGGAGGGTCTCAGTTTTGATATTAGAAGCATTGAGCTATCACATCTCATGCTATCGGAAGGGTCTCAGGATTGGAATGGGATGGAGTTGGATATCACATCTCAAGCTATCTCGGGATTGGAATGGGAAGGAGTTTGATATCACATCTCAAGCTATAGGAAGGGTCTCAGGTTTGGAAGGGGAAGGATTTGGATCTCACATCTCATGTTTTAGGACGGGTCTCAGGTTTGGTATTAGAAGCATTGAGATATCACATCTGATGGTATAGGAAGGGTCTCAGGATTGGAATGGGAAGGAGTTTGAAATCACATCTCAAGCTATAGGAAGGGTCTCAGGTTTGGAAAGGGAAGGATTTGGATTTCACATCTCATGTTATAGAATGGTTCTCATGTTTGGTTTTAGTAGCATTGAGATATCACATCTCATGCTATCGGAAGGGTCTCAGGTTTGGAAAGGGAAGGATTTGGAGTTCACATGTTATAGGAAGGTTCTCAGGTTTGGTTTTAGAAGAATTAAGATATAACATCTCATGCTATAGGAAGGGTCTCAGGTTTGGAATGGGAAGGAGTTGATATCACATCTCATGCTAAAGGAAAGGTCTCAGGTTTGGAAGGGGAAGGATTTGGATCTCACATCTCATGTTTTAGGACGGGTCTCAGGTTTGGTATTAGAAGCATTGAAATATCACATCTCATGGTATAGGAAGGGTCTTAGGATTGGAATGGGAAGGAGTTGGATAACACATTGAATGGGAAGGAGTTTGATATCACATCTCAAGCTATAGGAAGGGTCTCAGGTTTGGAAAGGGAATGATTTGGATTTCACATCTCATGTTATAGGATGGTTCTCATGTTTGGTTTTAGAAGCATTGAGATATCACATCTCATGCTATCGGAAGGGTCTCAGGTTTGGAATGGGAAGGAGTTTGATATCACATCTCATGTTATAGGAAGGATCTCAGGTTTGGTATTAGAAGCATTGAGATATCACATCTCATGCTATAGGAAGGGTCTCAGGATTGGAATCGGAAGGAGTTGTATATGACATCTCATGCCATAGGAAGGGTCTCAGGTTTGGTATAAGCATTGAGATATCACATCTCTGCTATCGGAAGGGTCTCAGGATTGGAATGGGAAGGAGTTGGATATCCCATCTCGTTATAGGAAGGGTCTCAGGTTTGGTATTAGAAGCATTGAGATATCACATCTCATGCTATAGGAAGGGTCTAAGGTTTGGAAAGGGGAAGGATTTGGGTATCACATCTCATGTTATAGGACCGGTCTCAGGTTTGGTATTAGAAGCATTGAGATATCAAATCTCATGGTATAGGTCGGGTCTCAGAATTGGAATGGGAAGGAGTTGGATATCACATCTCAAGCTATAGAAAGGGTCTCAGGATTGGAATGGGAAGGAGTTTGCTATCACATCTCATGCCATGGTATGGGTCTCAGGTTTTGTAGAAGCATTGGGATATCACATCACATGCTATAGGCAGGGTCTAAGGTTGGAATGGGAAGGAGTTGGATATCACATCTCATGTTATAGGAAGGGTCTCAGGATTGGAATGGGAAGGACTTGGATATCACATCTCATTCTATAGGAAGGCTCTCAGGGTTGGAAGGGGAAGGAGTTGCATATCACATTTCATGTTAGAGGTAGGATCTCAGGTTTGGTATTAGAGGCATTGAGATATCACATCTCATGCTATCGGAAGGGTCTCAGGTTTGGTATAAGCATTGAGATATCACATCTCTGTTATCGGAAGGGTCTCAGGATTGCAATGGGAAGGACTTGGATATCACAATTCATGTTATAGGAAGGGTCTCAGGTTTGGTATTAGAAGCATTGAGATATCACATCTCATGCTATAGGAAGGGTCTCAGGATTGGAATGGGAAGGAGTTGGATATCACATGAAGGGGCTCAGGTTTGGTATTAGTAGCATAGAGATATCACATCTCGTTATCGGAAGGGTCTCAGGATTGGAATGGGAAGGAGTTGGTTATCACATATGCTAAAGGAAAGGTCTCAGGTTTGGAAGGGGAAGGATTTGGATCTCACATCTCATGTTTTAGGACGGGTCTCAGGTTTGGTATTAGAAGCCTTGAGATATCACATCTCATGGTATAATAAGGGTCTCAGGATTGGAATGGGAAGGAGTTGGATATCACATCTCAAGCTTGCTCAGGATTGGAATGGGAAGGAGTTTGATATCACATCTCATGTTATAGGAAGGATCTCAGGTTTGGTATTAGAAGCATTGAGATATCACATCTCATGCTATAGGAAGGGTCTCAGGATTGGAATGTGAAGGATTTGGATTTCACATCATACTAAAGGTAGGGTCTCAGGTTTGGTATAAGCATTGAGATATCACATCTCTGCTATCGGAAGGGTCTCAGGATAGGAATGGGAAGGACTTAGATATCACATCTCATACTATAGGGAGGGTCTCAGTTTTGATATTAGAAGCATTGAGCTATCACATCTCATGCTATCGGAAGGGTCTCAGGATTGGAATGGGATGGAGTTGGATATCACATCTCAAGCTATCTCGGGATTGGAATGGGAAGGAGTTTGATATCACATCTCAAGCTATAGGAAGGGTCTCAGGTTTGGAAGGGGAAGGATTTGGATCTCACATCATGTTTTAGGACGGGTCTCAGGTTTGGTATTAGAAGCATTGAGATATCACATCTGATGGTATAGGAAGGGTCTCAGGATTGGAATGGGAAGGAGTTTGAAATCACATCTCAAGCTATAGGAAGGGTCTCAGGTTTGGAAAGGGAAGGATTTGGATTTCACATCTCATGTTATAGGATGGTTCTCATGTTTGGTTTTAGTAGCATTGAGATATCACATCTCATGCTATCGGAAGGGTCTCAGGTTTGGAAAGGGAAGGATTTGGAGTTCACATGTTATAGGAAGGTTCTCAGGTTTGGTTTTAGAAGAATTAAGATATAACATCTCATGCTATAGGAAGGGTCTCAGGTTTGGAATGGGAAGGAGTTGATATCACATCTCATGCTAAAGGAAAGGTCTCAGGTTTGGAAGGGGAAGGATTTGGATCTCACATCTCATGTTTTAGGACGGGTCTCAGGTTTGGTATTAGAAGCATTGAAATATCACATCTCATGGTATAGGAAGGGTCTTAGGATTGGAATGGGAAGTAGTTGGATAACACATTGAATGGGAAGGAGTTTGATATCACATCTCAAGCTATAGGAAGGGTCTCAGGTTTGGAAAGGGAATGATTTGGATTTATAGGATGGTTCTCATGTTTGGTTTTAGAATCATTGAGATATCACATCTCATGCTATCGGAAGGGTCTCAGGTTTGGAATGGGAAGGAGTTTGATATCACATCTCATGTTATAGGAAGGATCTCAGGTTTGGTATTAGAAGCATTGAGATATCACATCTCATGCTATAGGAAGGGTCTCAGGATTGGAATCGGAAGGAGTTGTATATGACATCTCATGCCATAGGAAGGGTCTCAGGTTTGGTATAAGCATTGAGATATCACATCGCTGCTATCGGAAGGGTCTCAGGATTGGAATGGGAAGGAGTTGGATATCCCATCTCGTTATAGGAAGGGTCTCAGGTTTGGTATTAGAAGCATTGAGATATCACATCTCATGCTATAGGAAGGGTCTAAGGTTTGGAAAGGGGAAGGATTTGGGTATCACATCTCATGTTATAGGACCGGTCTCAGGTTTGGTATTAGAAGCATTGAGATATCAAATCTCATGGTATAGGTCGGGTCTCAGAATTGGAATGGGAAGGAGTTGGATATCACATCTCAAGCTATAGAAAGGGTCTCAGGATTGGAATGGGAAGGAGTTTGATATCACATCTCATGCCATGGTATGGGTCTCAGGTTTTGTAGAAGCATTGGGATATCACATCACATGCTATAGGCAGGGTCTAAGGTTGGAATGGGAAGGAGTTGGATATCACATCTCATGTTATAGGAAGGGTCTCAGGATTGGAATGGGAAGGACTTGGATATCACATCTCATTCTATAGGAAGGCTCTCAGGGTTGGAAGGGGAAGGAGTTGGATATCACATTTCATGTTAGAGGTAGGATCTCAGGTTTGGTATTAGAGGCATTGAGATATCACATCTCATGCTATCGGAAGGGTCTCAGGTTTGGTATAAGCATTGAGATATCACATCTCTGCTATCGGAAGGGCCTCAGGATTGGAATGGGAAGGAGTTGGATATCCCATCTCGTTATAGGAAGGGTCTCAGGTTTGGTATTAGAAGCATTGAGATATCACATCTCATGCTATAGGAAGGGTCTAAGGTTTGGAAAGGGGAAGGATTTGGGTATCACATCTCATGTTATAGGACCGGTCTCAGGTTTGGTATTAGAAGCATTGAGATATCAAATCTCATGGTATAGGTCGGGTCTCAGAATTGGAATGGGAAGGAGTTGGATATCACATCTCAAGCTATAGAAAGGGTCTCAGGATTGGAATGGGAAGGAGTTTGATATCACATCTCATGCCATGGTATGGGTCTCAGGTTTTGTAGAAGCATTGGGATATCACACCACATGCTATAGGCAGGGTCTAAGGTTGGAATGGGAAGGAGTTGGATATCACATCTCATGTTATAGGAAGGGTCTCAGGATTGGAATGGGAAGGACTTGGATATCACATCTCATTCTATAGGAAGGCTCTCAGGGTTGGAAGGGAAAGGAGTTGGATATCACATTTCATGTTAGAGGTAGGATCTCAGGTTTGGTATTAGAGGCATTGAGATATCACATCTCATGCTATCGGAAGGGTCTCAGGTTTGGTATAAGCATTGAGATATCACATCTCTGTTATCGGAAGGGTCTCAGGATTGGAATGGGAAGGACTTGGATATCACAATTCATGTTATAGGAAGGGTCTCAGGTTTGGTATTAGAAGCATTGAGATATCACATCTCATGCTATAGGAAGGGTCTCAGGATTGGAATGGGAAGGACTTGGATATCACATCTCATGTTATAGGAAGGGTCTCAGGTTTGGTATTAGAAGCATTGAGATATCACATCTCATGCTATAGGAAGGGTCTCAGGAATGGAATGGGAAGGACTTGGATATCACATCTCATGATACAGGAAGGGTCTAAGGTTTGGAAAGGGAAGGATTTGGATATCACATCTCATGTTATTGGACCGGTCTCAGGTTTGGTATTAGAAGCATTGAGATATCAAGTCTCATGGTATAGGACGGGAGTTTGATATCACATCTCATGCCATGGTATGGGTCTCAGGTTTTGTAGAAGCATTGGGATATCACATCTCATGCTATCGGAAGGGTATCAGGATTGGATTTGGAAGGAGTTGGATATCCCATCTCATGCTATAGGAAGGGTCTCAGGATTGGAATGGGAAAGACTTGGATATCATATCTCATGTTGTAGGAAGGCTCTCAGGTTTGGAAAGGGAAGGAGTTGGATATCACATTTCATGTTAGAGGTAGGATCTCAGGTTTGGTATTAGAGGCATTGAGATATCACATCCCATGCTATCAGAAGGGTATCAGGATTGGAATGGGAAGGAGTTGGATATCACATTGCATGCTAAAGGGAGGGTCTCAGGTTTGGAAGGGGAAGGATTTGGATATCACATCTTATGTTATAGGAAGGATCTCAGGTTTGGTATTAGAAGCATTGAGATATCACATCTCATGCTATCGGAAGGATCTCAGGTTTGGTATTAGAAGCATTGAGATATCACATCTCATGCTATAGGAAGGGTCTCAGGATTGGAATGGGAAGGAGTTGGATATCACATCTCATGTTATAGGAAGGATCTCAGGTTTGGTATTAGAAGCATATAGATATCACATCTCATGCTATAGGAAGGGTCTCATGATTGGAATGGGAAGGAGTTGGATATCACATCTCATGCTAAAGGAAGGGTCTCAGTTTTGGTAGAAGCATTGCGATATCACATCTCATGCTATAGGAAGGGTCTCAGGATTGGAATCGGAAGGAGTTGGATATGACGTCTCATGTTATAGGAAGGGTCTCAGGATTGGAATGGGAAGGAGTTGGATATCCCTTCTCATGCTATAGGGAGGGTCTCAGTTTTGATATTAGAAGCATTGAGCTATCACATCTCATGCTATCGGAAGGGTCTCAGGATTGGAATGGGAAGGACTTAGATATCACATCTCATACTATAGGGAGGGTCTCAGTTTTGATATTAGAAGCATTGAGCTATCACATGTCATGATATCGGAAGGGTCTCAGGATTGGAATGGGATGGAGTTGGATATCACATCTCAAGCTATCTCAGGATTGGAATGGGAAGGAGTTTGATATCACATCTCAAGCTATAGGAAGGGTCTCAGGTTTGGAAGGGGAAGGATTTGGATCTCACATCTCATGTTTTAGGACGGGTCTCAGGTTTGGTATTAGAAGCATTGAGATATCACATCTCATGGTATAGGAAGGGTCTCAGGATTGGAATGGGAAGGAGTTGGCTATCACATCTCAAGCTATCTCAGGATTGGAATGGGAAGGAGTTTGATATCACATCTCAAGCTATAGGAAGGGTCTCAGGTTTGGAAAGGGAAGGATTTGGATTTCACATCTCATGTTATAGGATCGTTCTCATGTTTGGTTTTAGTAGCATTGAGATATCACATCTCATGCTATCGGAGGGGTCTCAGGTTTGGTATTGGAAGGGGTGAGAAATCACATTTCATGCTACAGGAAGGGTCACAAGTTTGGAATGGGAAGGAGTTGGATATCACATGAAGGGGCTCAGGTTTGGTATTAGTAGCATAGAGATATCACATCTCGTTATCGGAAGGGTCTCAGGATTGGAATGGGAAGGAGTTGGATATCACATATGCTAAAGGAAAGGTCTCAGGTTTGGAAGGGGAAGGATTTGGATCTCACATCTCATGTTTTAGGACGGGTCTCAGGTTTGGTATTAGAAGCCTTGAGATATCACATCTCATGGTATAATAAGGGTCTCAGGATTGGAATGGGAAGGAGTTGGATATCACATCTCAAGCTTGCTCAGGATTGGAATGGGAAGGAGTTTGATATCACATCTCGAGCTATAGGAAGGGTCTCAGGTTTGGGAAGGGAAGGATTGGGATTTCACATCTCATGTTATAGGATGGTTCTCATGTTTGTTTTTAGAAGCATTGAGATATCAAATCTCATGCTATTGGAAGGGTCTCAGGATTGGAATGGGAAGGAGTTGGATATCACATCTCATGTTATAGGAAGGATCTCAGGTTTGGTATTAGAAGCATTGAGATATCACATCTCATGCTATAGGAAGGGTCTCAGGATTGGAATGTGAAGGATTTGGATTTCACATCATACTAAAGGTAGGGTCTCAGGTTTGGTATAAGCATTGAGATATCACATCTCTGCTATCGGAAGGGTCTCAGGATTGGATTGGGAAGGAGTTGGATATCCCTTCTCATGCTATAGGAAGGGTCTCAGGTTGGAATGGGAAGCAGTTGGATATCACATCTCATGCTATAGGAAGGGTCTCAAGATTGAAATGGGAAGGATTTGGATATCACATCTCTTGCTATAGGAAGGGTCTCAGGTTTTTTTATTAGAAACATTGAGATGTCACATCTCATGCTATAGGAAGGGTTTCAGGATTGGAATGGGAAGGATTTGGATATCACATCTCATGCTAAAGGAAGGGTCTCAGGTTTGGAAGGGGAAGGATTTGGATATCATATCTCATGTTATAGGGCGGGTCCCAGGTTTGGTATTAGAAGCATTGAGATATCACATCTCATGGTATAGGAAGGGTCTCAGGATTGGAATGGGAAGGAGTTGGATATCACATCTCATCCAATAGGAACGGTCTCAGGTTTGGAATGGGAAGGAATTGGATATCACATCATGTTATAGGAAGGATCTCAGGATTGGAATGGGAAGGATTTGGATATCCCTTCTCATGCTATAGGAAGTGTCTCAGGTTGGAATGGGAAGGAGTTGGATATCACATCTCGTTATAGGAAGGGTCTCAGGATTGGAATGGGAAGGATTTGGATATCACATCTCTTGCTATAGGAAGGGTCTCAGGTTTTTTATTAGAAACATGGAGCTATCACATCTCATGCTATAGGAAGGGTTTCAGGATTGGAATGGGAAGGATTTGGATATCACATCTCATGCTAAAGGAAGGGTCTCAGGTTTGGAAGGGGAAGGATTTGGATATCACATCTCATGTTATAGGACGGGTCCCAGGTTTGGTATTAGAAGCATTGAGATATCACATCTCATGCTATAGGAGGAGACTCAGGATTGGAATGGGAAGGAGTTGGATATCACGTCTCATGTTATAGGAAGGGTCTCAGGATTGGAATGGCAAGGAGTTGGATATCACATCTCATGCTATAGGGAGGGTCTCAGGTTTGATATTAGAAGCATTGAGATATCACATCTCATGCTATCGGAAGGGTCTCAGGATTGGAATGGGAAGGAGTTGGATATCACATATGCTAAAGGAAAGGTCTCAGGTTTGGAAGGGGAAGGATTTGGATCTCACATCTCATGTTTTAGGACGGGTCTCAGGTTTGGTATTAGAAGCCTTGAGATATCACATCTCATGGTATAATAAGGGTCTCAGGATTGGAATGGGAAGGAGTTGGATATCACATCTCAAGCTATCTCAGGATTGGAATGGGAAGGAGTTTGATATCACATCTCGAGCTATAGGAAGGGTCTCAGGTTTGGGAAGGGAAGGATTCGGATTTCACATCTCGTTATAGGGTGGTTCTCATGTTTGTTTTTAGAAGCATTGAGATATCAAATCTCATGCTATTGGAAGGGTCTCAAGTTTGGAATGGGAAGGAGTTGGATATCACATCTCATGTTATAGGAAGGATCTCAGGTTTGGTATAAGCATTGAGATATCACATCTCTGCTATCGGAAGGGTCTCAGGATTGGATTGGGAAGGAGTTGGATATCCCTTCTCATGCTATAGGAAGGGTCTCAGGTTGGAATGGGAAGGAGTTGGATATCACATCTCATGCTATAGGAAGGGTCTCAAGATTGAAATGGGAAGGATTTGGATATCACATCTCTTGCTATAGGAAGGGTCTCAGCTTTTTTATTAGAAACATTGAGATATCACATCTCATGCTATAGGAAGGGTTTCAGGATTGGAATGGGAAGGATTTGGATATCACATCTCATGCTAAAGGAAGGGTCTCAGGTTTGGAAGGGGAAGGATTTGGATATCATATCTCATGTTATAGGGCGGGTCCCAGGTTTGGTATTAGAAGCATTGAGATATCACATCTCATGGTATAGGAAGGGTCCCAGGATTGGAATGGGAAGGAGTTGGATATCACATCTCATCCAATAGGAAGGGTCTCAGGTTTGGAATGGGAAGGAATTGGATATCACATCATGTTATAGGAAGGATCTCAGGATTGGAATGGGAAGGATTTGGATATCCCTTCTCATGCTATAGGAACTGTCTCAGGTTGGAATGGGAAGGAGTTGGATATCACATCTCGTTATAGGAAGGGTCTCAGGATTGGAATGGGAAGGATTTGGATATCACATCTCTTGCTATAGGAAGGGTCTCAGGTTTTTTATTAGAAACATTGAGCTATCACATCTCATGCTATAGGAAGGGTTTCAGGATTGGAATGGGAAGGATTTGGATATCACATCTCATGCTAAAGGAAGGTCTCAGGTTTGGAAGGGGAAGGATTCGGATATCATATCATGTTATAGGGCTGGTCCCATGTTTGGTATTAGAAGCATTGAGATATCACATCTCATGCTATAGGAGGAGTCTCAGTATTGGAATGGGAAGGAGTTGGATATCACGTCTCATGTTATAGGAAGGGTCTCAGAATTGGAATGGCAAGGAGTTGGATATCACATCTCATGCTAAAGGAAGGGTCTCAGGTTTGATAGAAGCATTGAGATATCACATCTCATGCTATAGGAAGGAACTCAGGATTGCAATGGGAAGGAGTTGGATATCACATCTCATGCCATAGGATGGGTCATCAGGTTTGGTATAAGCATTGAGATATCACATCTCTGCTATCGGAAGGGTCTCAGGATAGGAATGGGAAGGACTTAGATATCACATCTCATACTATAGGGAGGGTCTCAGTTTTGATATTAGAATCATTGAGCTATCACATCTCATGCTATCGGAAGGGTCTCAGGATTGGAATGGGATGGAGTTGGATATCACATCTCAAGCTATCTCGGGATTGGAATGGGAAGGAGTTTGATATCACATCTCAAGCTATAGGAAGGGTCTCAGGTTTGGAAGGGGAAGGATTTGGATCTCACATCTCATGTTTTAGGACTGGTCTCAGGTTTGGTATTAGAAGCATTGAGATATCACATCTCATGGTATAGGAAGGGTCTCAGGATTGGAATGGGAAGGAGTTTGATA
Organism: Ambystoma mexicanum; assembly: GCF_040938575.1. NCBI lineage: Eukaryota > Metazoa > Chordata > Amphibia > Caudata > Ambystomatidae > Ambystoma > Ambystoma mexicanum. The sequence goes on from NC_090934.1 coordinate 1,157,334,242, forward strand.
TCACATCTCAAGCTATAGGAAGGGTCTCAGGTTTGGAAAGGGAAGGATTTGGATTTCACATCTCATGTTATAGGATGGTTCTCATGTTTGGTTTTAGTAGCATTGAGATATCACATCTCATGCTATCGGAAGGGTCTCAGGTTTGGAAAGGGAAGGATTTGGAGTTCACATGTTATAGGAAGGTTCTCAGGTTTGGTTTTAGAAGAATTAAGATATAACATCTCATGCTATAGGAAGGGTCTCAGGTTTGGAATGGGAAGGAGTTGATATCACATCTCATGCTAAAGGAAAGGTCTCAGGTTTGGAAGGGGAAGGATTTGGATCTCACATCTCATGTTTTAGGACGGGTCTCAGGTTTGGTATTAGAAGCATTGAAATATCACATCTCATGGTATAGGAAGGGTCTCAGGATTGGAATGGGAAGGAGTTGGATAACACATCTCATGTTATAGGAAGGATCTCAGGTTTGGTATTAGAAGCATTGAGATATCACATCTCATGCTATAGGAAGGGTCTCAGGATTGGAATCGGAAGGAGTTGCATATGACATCTCATGCCATAGGAAGGGTCTCAGGTTTGGTATAAGCATTGAGATATCACATCGCTGCTATCGGAAGGGTCTCAGGATTGGAATGGGAAGGAGTTGGATATCCCATCTCGTTATAGGAAGGGTCTCAGGTTTGGTATCAGAAGCATTGAGATATCACATCTCATGCTATAGGAAGGGTCTAAGGTTTGGAAAGGGGAAGGATTTGGGTATCACATCTCATGTTATAGGAAGGGTCTCAGGTTTGGTATTAGAAGCATTGAGATATCACATCTCATGCTATAGGAAGGGTCTCAGGAATGGAATGGGAAGGACTTGGATATCACATCTCATGATACAGGAAGGGTCTAAGGTTTGGAAAGGGAAGGATTTGGATATCACATCTCATGTTGTAGGAAGGCTCTCAGGTTTGGAAAGGGAAGGAGTTGGATATCACATTTCATGTTAGAGGTAGGATCTCAGGTTTGGTATTAGAGGCATTGAGATATCACATCCCATGCTATCAGAAGGGTATCAGGATTGGAATGGGAATGGGAAGGAGTTGGATATCACATCGCATGCTAAAGGGAGGGTCTCAGGTTTGGAAGGGGAAGGATTTGGATATCACATCTTATGTTATAGGAAGGATCTCAGGTTTGGTATTAGAAGCATTGAGATATCACATCTCATGCTATAGGAAGGGTCTCAGGATTGGAATGGGAAGGAGTTGGATATCACATCTCATGTTATAGGAAGGATCTCAGGTTTGGTATTAGAAGCATATAGATATCACATCTCATGCTATAGGAAGGGTATCATGATTGGAATGGGAAGGAGTTGGATATCACATCTCATGCTATAGGAAGGGTCTCAGTTTTGGTAGAAGCATTGCGATATCACATCTCATGCTATAGGAAGGGTCTCAGGATTGGAATCGGAAGGAGTTGGATATGACGTCTCATGTTATAGGAAGGGTCTCAGGATTGGAATGGGAAGGAGTTGGATATCCCTTCTCATGCTATAGGGAGGGTCTCAGTTTTGATATTAGAAGCATTGAGCTATCACATCTCATGCTATCGGAAGGGTCTCAGGATTGGAATGGGAAGGGCTTAGATATCACATCTCATACTATAGGGAGGGTCTCAGTTTTGATATTAGAAGCATTGAGCTATCACATGTCATGATATCAGAAGGGTCTCAGGATTGGAATGGGATGGAGTTGGATATGACATCTCAAGCTATCTCAGGATTGGAATGGGAAGGAGTTTGATATCACATCTCAAGCTATAGGAAGGGTCTCAGGTTTGGAAGGGGAAGGATTTGGATCTCACATCTCATGTTTTAGGACGGGTCTCAGGTTTGGTATTAGAAGCATTGAGATATCACATCTCATGGTATAGGAAGGGTCTCAGGATTGGAATGGGAAGGAGTTGGCTATCACATCTCAAGCTATCTCAGGATTGGAAGGGAAGGAGTTTGATATCACATCTCAAGCTATAGGAAGGGTCTCAGGTTTGGAAAGGGAAGGATTTGGATTTCACATCTCATGTTATAGGATGGTTCTCATGTTTGGTTTTAGTAGCATTGAGATATCACATCTCATGCTATCGGAAGGGTCTCAGGTTTGGAAAGGGAAGGATTTGGATTTCACATGTTATAGGATGGTTCTCAGGTTTGGTTTTAGAAGCATTAAGATATAACATCTCATGCTATAGGAAGGGTCTCAGGTTTGGAAGGGGAAGGATTTGGATCTCACATCTCATGTTTTAGGACGGGTCTCAGGTTTGGTATTAGAAGCATTGAAATATCACATCTCATGGTATAGGAAGGGTCTCAGGATTGGAATGGGACGGAGTTGGATAACACATTGAATGGGAAGGAGTTTGATATCACATCTCATGCTATAGGAAGGGTTTCAGGTTTGGTAGAAGCATTGAGATATCACATCTCATGCTATAGGAAGAGTCTCAGGTTTGGGAAGGGAAGGATTTGGATTTCACATCTCATGTTATAGGATGGTTCTCATGTTTGGTTTTTGAAGCATTGAGATATCACATCTCATGCTATCAGAAGGGTCTCAGGTTTGGAATTGGAAGGAGTTGGATATCACATCTCATGTTATAGGAAGGATCTCAGGTTTGGTATTAGAAGCATTGAGATATCACATCTCACACACAAAGCAAGATCACTTACAAACTACTCAAAACAATTGTTATATCAAAAATATATACACATTTATTTTAAGGCCTTTAAAACAATGACCGTAGCGAGAAAATCACAATATAACGATATTAAACCAACACATACCATACCAATACAATATATATACTAATACGACAGTCGCAAGCGTTATATGCACGAAATGTGTAGTCCACCTGCAAGGGAAGGAAAACAGGCAGTGCGATACAATGCTTTTGACTCAGTTCGCCTTCAGAGGCACCTAACTAGATGGAAGTCCGAGCCCTGCGAAGAGTGGAGCCTTGTGCTCAAAAGTACCTGCACACGCTGGTGCCAACGGGCAAAAGGGGAGTCTCTTCTAAGGAAATCAGGCAGTTCAGTTCAGTGCACAAATGAAGGAGAACAAGTTCCGCGACACAAGCGCAGCCTCCACAGTGGGCAGAAGCAGAGCGTGAGTACGGCAAAAGGGTGCTGTTTTACACAGCGGGGAAAAGCAATGGGCTCCTGCAGGAGGGCGACCAGATCCTAGCTAAACTACTCACCAGTCCCCGATGCAAGCAGACCCAGGCTTCTCCGCGTCAGTTTCAGCAGCTGGCAGGTTCAGAAGAGCAGGGAACGCCTCGTCGTCGTGTTGAGTAAAAAGACATCCCAATCGAAGAAACCTGCACAGTTTTGTCACCACAGCAGGGCAACGGAGCGGCCGTGTGTATCTGAGCCAAATGTCCAGTACTCACTTCCGACCTGGGAACGCCAAGTGTACGAAGCGTGTGAGAGTGACAAGGACTCGAAATACAACACAACCTGGCGGCGGTTACAGAGCAAGACTCCCGTGTAAGCTGGTCAGTCAACTGGATGGCCCAGAGACGCTTCCGAAGGCTTACTGGCAGGAGATGATGAAGATGCCGAGAATAGCTGTTCCCGCTATTCCAAGGGACGAAGCGCCAGTACAGGCCTTCTGGTTCGAACAAAGGTGAAAAGGGTTTCACAAGGCGACAGCAGTGTAGAGCAGAATTCCTTCAGCGGGTCACCAGCGATTCCTCGGTCCAGCCTCTTGGTTGCAGGATACTTGGCTCCTGTATTCCTTCGTTCGTGAGAACTCAGGAGATCGACATGGTAGTGGTGTTTCCAGCCCCCTCTTATCCACGGTTCCCTTCGCGCCAAAACGGAGGGGACCCAATGGGAGATCCGCTCATCAACACTCACACCATACGTGGACCAATCACGGACCACGGTGGTCCCAGGCATTCACACCACCCCAGACTCTCTGGCACCCAGGATGTGCATTGGGACCAGACATCCCAGCCCACACTGTGGAGGCGCACAAAAGACATGTAGAAGCCCGCGAAAGCTTCCGTGTTTCGCGGGAAATTACATGCCCAAATAAGGAAGGCCCCGGGTCGGCTCGACCTGGGGAAGGTGAAGGGAGCAAGACGGTCAGCGGACAGGACAAAGGAGCCTCGTGGTCTGGCCATTTTGGGAGCCAGGCCACCATTTTGGGTTAAGCGCAGAAAACGCGCTTAGAACGCCAAAAGGAGCTCAAAATACAAAGAAACGATCGCTGCCACCATTCCTGTCCCTGAATTACTTGCACCGATCAAATACAATCCTAAACGAGTATCTAGGGCCTGTAGAAGGCTAGAGACCCAAGAGAGCTGTAACTTAGCTTACAGTGCCCTCTTGTGTCATGTTGCACGAAAGCCGCAACATGATAAAAGAAACTACGGGAAACAGCGTTCCCCGGTACTGACTGTCTTAAGGGCATGTCAGTTTCCCCATAAGAAAAGGAGCGAAAGCCCAGAGGAGTGCAGCAGAAGGCTGCACTTCTCTGGCAAAGTCAAGAACAAGGTGAAAAACAACAGCAAAAAGTTTAGGGGTTGCCACATGGAAGGAAAATTACCTACAATTACGAAATCTTTCCTAACACTCGCCCCTCCCAGAATATGGACAGGGGGAACTAATCCACCCCTGGATGAGTCTCTTGTTCAGGTCGGTTAAACATTCTGGACAACCCATCAGCATTGCTATGTTGGACACCTGGCCTATGCTCAATAGTGAAGTCGAAGCCTTGTAGACTTATGGACCACCTAAGCAACTTTGGATTCTCCCCCTTCATGTTCATTAGCCACTTTAACGGCTTATGGTCAGTTTGCACAGTGAAGTGGGTCCCATAGAGGTAGGGCCTCAGCTTCCTTAGGGCCCACACAACAGAGAAACATTCTTTCTCTACCGTGGACCATCTGAGCTCTCTGTCCTTAAGCTGGCGGCTAATAAAACCAATAGGGTGTTCCTTACCCTTCTCATCTACTTGTGATAGTACAGCTCCTATCCCAGTGTCAGAGGCGTCCGTCTGCACGATAAAAGGTCTTTGATAATCAGGGGCCCTGAGGACAGGGGCCTGGCACAAGGAGTCTTTTAAGCCATTGAAGGCCTTCTCACACTCGTCGGTCCAAGTTACCTTCTTGGGTTTCTTCGGAGTTGTGAGGGCAGTCAGAGGGGCAGCTATGGTGCCATAGTCTGCCACAAAATTGCGGTAATACCCCGTGAGTCCTAAGAAGGCTCTCACTTGGGTTTGCGTAGTGGGGGTAGGCCAGTCTTGTACTGCTTGTACTTTACTGGGAAGAGGCTGTATCCTCCCTCCACCTACTTCATGTCCAAGGTAAACCACTGAGCCTTGTCCAATCTGGCATTTACTAGCCTTTATGGTCAGGTGTGCTTTCTGAAGAGCCTGGAGCACAATCCCGAGGTGTTTCACATGGTCTTCCCAGGTGGCACTGAAAACTGCTATATCGTCCAGATATGCAAGACAGAATTCGTCCAACCCATTCAACACATGATTCACAAGCCTCTGGAAAGTGGCAGGTGCATTCTTCAACCCGAACGGCATTACCCGGAATTGGTAAAGGCCGTCTGGAGTCGAAAATGCTGTCTTCTCCTTGGCATGTTCTGCTAAAGCTATTTGCCAATAGCCAGCAGTGAGGTCAAACGTGCTGAGGTACTTGGAGGCACCCAAAGTATCCACCAGCTCATCTGTTCGAGGCAAGGGGTGTGCATCTGTCTTGGTGACAGCATTCAGAGCCCTCTAATCCACGCAGAACCTCAATTCAGAAGTGCCTGCCTTTGGAACCAAAACCACAGGGCTGGACCAAGGACTACTAGAGGGTTCAATCACCCCAAGGTCTAACATCTTGTTGACCTCGGTCTTAATATAAGACCGTACTTTGTCTGACATCCTGTATCCCCTACTTTTGGTAGGTACACTGTCTCCTGTGTCAATGTTATGTTTGCACCAAGGTGTCAAACCAGGCGACTGTGAAAACGGGGGAAAACTGCCTAAGCAAACTTTTCACCTCAGCCTGCTGATCAGAAGTCAGGTGAGGGGCCACTCGGACACCCTCAAAGGAGCTATCTGAAGGACCGCTTTGGAATAGGTCGGGGAGAGGTTCAGACTCCTCTTCCTCAACGTCTGAAGCCAGTAGCAGTGCTGCGATTTCGACTCTTGGGACGAAAGCCTTCAGCCTATTCACGTGAAACACTTTTGGAGCCTGTCCAGGCCTTCCAAGGTCCACTAAATAGTTAACCTCACCCAGGGGCTCAACCACTGTGTAAGGGCCTGACCATTTGTCCTGTAAAGCTCGAGGCCTTATGGGATTCATGATCAGGACTTGCTCACAGGTGTAAAGTTGATGAGGGAAGCTTTCTGGTCGTACCAATGTTTCACCAGCTCTTGTCCTGCCTTCAATTTATCACTAGCCAAGCCCATCAGAAGTACCATCCGTTTTCTGAGCCCTAGCACATAATCAACTACGTTGGTAGTAACAGGGGGAGTGGGCATCTCCCATCCCTCTTTGACGATTGCTAAGGGTCCCCGTACGGGATGACCGAACAGAAGTTCGAAGGGGCTGAAGCCAACACCCTCCTGTGGTACCTCTCGGTAGGCAAACAGTAAGCATGGTAACAGAAGATCCCATTTTCTTCTCTGAGGCTCCTCCAGAGCCCCAATCATGCTCTTTAACGTTCTGTTGAAACGTTCCACCAGACCATTGGTCTGGGGGTGGTATGCAGAAGAGAACTTGTAGGTGACCCCACATTCTTTCCACATAGCCTGCATATACTTCGACATAAAGTTGCTGCCACGATCCGACACAACTTCTTTAGGGAAGCCAACCCTAGTAAATATGCCAAGTAAAGCTTTTGCAACTGACTTGGCAGTTACACTTTTCAATGGGATGGCCTCAGGATATCTGGTTGCATGGTCGACCAGCACCAGGATAAACCTATTGCCTGAGGATGTTTGCGGGTCAAGGGGACCAACGATGTCGATCCCTACCCTTTCAAATGGAACCCCCACAACTGGGAGCGGTACCAACGGAGCTTGGATTGTCGCGCCAACCTTACCAGACAACTGGCAGGAGGCACAACTCCTGCAGTGACTTTCTACTTGCACCCCCATCTTGGGCCAGTAGAAGTGCATGGATAACCTTTGCTTGGTCCTCTTCATACCAACGTGACCAGCAAGGGGAACTTCATGCGCCAACTGCAGGAGGAAGGGCCTAACAGCAAGGGGAACCACCAACCTCCTATGGTCTCCTTCTGTAGACTCTGTGGGCTCACTATACAGGAGTCCACCTTCCCAATAAATCCTATGCGTCCCAGGAGGTTCACCCTCAAACTGGGAGCAGGCCTGTCTCCTTAGGCCTTCCAGAGATGGGCACTCACGTTGGCCTTTACTGAATTCGTCCCTATCAGGACCTCCTTCAACTAACAAGTCTTTTAGTTCAGGATGATCGTTGGGGTCAAATACTTCAGGCATCGCCACCTCCTCGTCAGGCCCGGGCGATTGACCAACTTCCTCCACCGCAGTGGTAGGCGAGCTCGGGGGAATATTCTCTTTCCCTCGTCTTGACTTGTCGACTCCTTTCGCCTTGGGTTTCCCCTTCGGCTGGGGCGGCGTATTGGACTTGGCCAATGCTGCCCGTGCTTGAGACCGTGTGTAGGGTCTTTCGGCAGTGTCTCCTACGAGCCCTAAAGCTCTGAGATCATTACCTAACAAGACCTTTCCCGGGATGTTTCTCTGAATGCTCACTGGAATCCTGACTGCTGTACCATTTAAAGTAAGATTTACAGGTATTACTGGAAACATACGGAGGGGGCCGTCAGCCAACTTAGTGGGCATCAGAGTAGCTCTGGCAACTTCCTCTGAGTCTACCAAGGTAGAATCCACTACAGTGCGACTGCACCCACTATCCCTAAGAGCTGGAGTATCTACTCCATTGATCAGCACACTGTCTTTAAAGTAGTGCTTGGTATTATCCGGAATCCTAGCATAAGCCTCTGCGACTTTAGGCTCCCAGGAACCCAGGGACACTAAAACTACCTCAGCCTCTATCCCGCTGGGAAATGAGTCTGAGGAGAAGGATGCTCCTGTAATCTCTTCTTCCTCGTAGGAGGAGAAGGCCAGATTAGCGGAGTGGACCCCCAAAGGTCTAACCTTACAATGGGGATCCCCCTTCACGTGGTCAGTTGCTCCACAAGCAAAACAAGATCCATTGGGTCTGTTTACATAGGGAGGCTTATTGTAACCAGAGTTTTGTTTCGGAGGCTGACCTCCACTACCCTGTGAGTTCTCTTGTGTCCTACCCTTATTTTTCTTTTTGTGGCCCTTATGGGAAGAAGATTTAGCAGATTCTCCACCCTCCATATCTTTGGACTTTTTCCCTTCCTCCTGCTTACCAGGATGAGTTTTGTCCTCATGGGACACTCGATGTGACACCCATAAGTCTGCTGCAATGGCCAGCTTCTTAGGATCTATCTCCTTCGAATCGGCCAAATGCTGCCTAAGCTCCGGGGAAGAAGAAGCAAAAATGTGTTCCAGCATGACAAGATTTATCATGCCTTCGAAGGTAGAAACCTTATAACCTTCGACCCAGCCAGTTAAGTTTTTCAAGGATTCAGTGACATAAGATACCCAAGTACCACCTTCCTTTTTCTTATACTCTCTGAAAAGTTTCAAATATTGGGCCGGAGTCTTCCCAAACTTTAAAATGAGAGTTTGCTTTAACATTGCGAAATCAGCTCGCTCAGCCTTCGACATTTCCATAATGGCACTACAGCCAGATTGGGGCAGTCTGCTGAGTAACCAGGCAATCGTATCAGCATTGTCAACTTGTTGAACTTCGCATGCATACTCAAACGCATTCAGCCAGTCCATAATGTCATTCCTTTCTTCATACACACTGAGCAGATCTTTCGGAAACCGTGGATGAGAGGAGGCCCCAGACCCATGTCCAGGACCCTTGGACCCATTTGCAACCTGAAGCTTGGCCAGTTCCAACTGGTGATCCCTGTCTTTCTGTTTTTCTGCCTGTTCGATTTTTAGTTTGGCTATGCTGAATTCAAGCTCCTGCTGCCTAAACCGCAGCTCTTGCTTCTTGAATTCAAGCATAGCATCCCCATCAACACTGGCAGAGGAAACATTAGACATCTCGTCCTCCCTGTCCTCGTGGTCGCGATGGATCAGTGCGGCGGCAGAACCGTCGGTTCTACCAGTGAGAGCAGCCCCACCACCTTCCGCACTGTCCTCAGAAGTTATAGCGTCAAGCTGCGCTTCTTGCCACGCAAAGATTCTTTGGATCATTTCCAATTTCGTGCCTTGAGAGGAAACACCTCTCTCCGCACACATCTTCTTCAATGTTTCTGATTTGGAAGCATTTAAAGTTAACAAGGTATTTGTTTCCATACTGTTAGATAGGACTATGGCCTTTTTAAAGTTATACTACAACAATTCACTACGTGTCCTGGTTGGAATAACCTGAAATGCCTTAGTTCGTGCGCAACACTGGATACCTTCAGTCGTATCCCACCGCTGTACACCAATTTGTTAAGACGGATTTCTGAACTCTGTCCTGGTGGCGCAGAAGTTCAGAAGGCCAACCTAATTACTTGGAACAGGGTAACCTCTGGACGAGCCAGACCAATCAAGGTAGCGATCGCGGCGGTCAAGACTAGGTCTCAAGAGGGGTGAGGGTGACTGAAAGCCCGCAATGAGCACACAAAGCAAGATCACTTACAAACTACTCCAAACAGTTGTTATATCAAAAATATATACACATTTATTTTAAGGCCTTTAAAACAATGACCGTAGCGAGAAAATCACAATATAACGATATTAAACCAACACATACCATACCAATACAATATATATACAAATACGACAGTCGCAAGCGTTATATGCACAAAATGTGTAGTCCACCTGCAAGGGAAGGAAAACAGGCAGTGCGATACAATGCTTTCGACTCAGTTCGCCTTCAGAGGCACCTAACTAGATAGAAGTCCGAGCCCTGCGAAGAGTGGAGCCTTGTGCTCAAAAGTACCTGCACACGCTGGTGCCAACGGGCAAAAGGGGAGTCTCTTCTAAGGAAATCAGGCAGTTCAGTTCAGTGCACAAATGAAGGAGAACAAGTTCTGCGACTCAAGCGCAGCCTCCACAGTGGGCAGAAGCAGAGCGCGAGTACGGCAAAAGGGTGCTGTTTTACACAGCGGGGAAAAGCAATGGGCTCCTGCAGGAGGGCGACCAGATCCTAGCTAAACTACTCACCGGTCCCCGATGCAAGCAGACCCAGGCTTCTCCGCGTCAGTTTCAGCAGCTGGCAGGTTCAGAAGAGCAGGGAACGCCTCGTCGTCGTGTTGAGTAAAAAGACGTCCCAATCGAAGAAACCTGCACAGTTTTGTCACCACAGCAGGGCAACGGAGCGGCCGTGTGTATCTGAGCCAAATGTACACTACTCACTTCCGACCTGGGAACGCCAAGTGTACGAAGCATGTGAGAGTGACAAGGACTCGAAATACAACACAACCTGGCGGCGGTTACAGAGCAAGACTCCCGTGTAAGCTGGTCAGTCAACTGGATGGCCCAGAGACGCTTCCGAAGGCTTACTGGCAGGAGATGATGAAGATGCCGAGAATAGCTGTTCCCGCTATTCCAAGGGACGAAGCACCAGTACAGGCCTTCTGGTTCGATCAAAGGTGAAAAGGGTTTCACAAGGCGACAGCAGTGTAGAGCAGAAGTCCTTCAGCGGGTCACCAGCGATTCCTCGGTCCAGCCTCTTGGTTGCAGGATACTTGGCTCCTGTATTCCTTCGTTCGTGAGAACTCAGGAGATCGACATGGTAGTGGTGTTTCCAGCCCCATCTTATCCACGGTTCCCTTCGCGCCAAAACGGAGGGGACCCAATGGGAGATCCGCTCATCAACACTCACACCATACGTGGACCAATCACGGACCACGGTGGTCCCAAGCATTCACACCACCCTTGACTCTCTGGCACCCAGGATGTGTATTGGGACCAGACATCCCAGCCCACACCCTGGAGGCGCACAAAAGACATGTAGAAGCCCGCGAAAGCATCCGTGTTTCGCGGGAAATGACATGCCCAAATAAGGAAGGCCCCAGGTCGGCTCGACCTGGGGAAGGTGAAGGGAGCAAGACGGTCAGCGGACAGGACAAAGGAGCCTCGTGGTCTGGCCATTTTGGGAGCCAGGCCACCATTTTGGGTTAAGCGCAGAAAACGCGCTTAGAACGCCAAAAGGAGCTCAAAATACAAAGAAACGATCGCTGCCACCATTCCCGTCCCTGAATTACTTGCACCGATCAAATACAATCCTAAACGAGTATCTAGGGCCTGTAGAAGGCTAGAGACCCAAGAGAGCTGTAACTTAGCTTACAGTGCCCTCTTGTGTCATGTTGCACGAAAGCCGCAACATGATAAAAGAAACTACGGGAAACAGCGTTCCCCGGTACTGACTGTCTTAAGGGCATGTCAGTTTCCCCATAAGAAAAGGAGCGAAAGCCCAGAGGAGTGCAGCAGAAGGCTGCACTTCTCTGGCAAAGTCAAGAGCAAGGTGAAAAACAACAGCAAAAAGTTTAGGGGTTGCCACATGGAAGGAAAATTACCTACAATTACGAAATCTTTAATAACAGGATGGTTCTCATGTTTGGTTTTTGAAGCATTGAGATATCACATCTCATGCTATCGGAAGGGTCTCAGGTTTGGAATTGGAAGGAGTTGGATATCACATCTCATGTTATAGGACGGATCTCAGGTTTGGTATTAGAAGCATTGAGATATCACATCTCATGCTATAGGAAGCGTCTCAGGATTGGAATGGGAAGGACTTGGATGTCACATCTCATGCTATAGGGAGGGTCTCAAGTTTGATATTAGAAGCTTTGAGATAACAAATCTCATGATATCGGAAGGGTCTCAGGATTGGAATGTGAAGGAGTTGGATATCACATCTCATGATAAAGGAAGGGTCTAAGGTTTGGAAGGGGAAGGATTTGGATATCACATCTCATGTTATAGGACGGGTCTCAGGTTTGGTATTAGAAGCATTGCGATATCAAGTCTCATGGTATAGGAGGGTATCAGAATTGGAATGGGAAGGAGTTGGATATCACATCTCAAGCTATAGGAAGGGTCTCAGGTTTGGTAGAAGCATTGGGATATCACATCTCATGCTATCGGAAGGGTCTCAGGTTGGAATGGGAAGGATTTGGATATCACATCTCATGTTATAGGAAGGATCTCAGGTTTGGTATTAGAAGCATTGAGATATCACATCTCATGCTATAGGAAGGATCTCAGGATTGGAATGGGAAGGAGTTGGATATCACATCTCATGCTATAGGAAGGGTCTCAGGAATGGAATGGGAAGGAGTTTTATATGACATCTCATGCCATAGGAAGGATCTCAGGTTTGGTATAAGCATTGAGATATCACATCTCTGCTATCGGAAGAGTCTCAGGATTGGAATGGGAAGGAGTTGGATATCCCATCTCATGTTATAGGAAGGGTCTCAGGTTTGGTATTATAAGCATTGAGATATCACATCTCATGCTATAGGAAGCGACTCAGGATTGGAATGGGAAGGACTTGGATGTCACATCTCATGCTATAGGGAGGGTCTCAAGTTTGATATCAGAAGCTTTGAGATAAAAAATCTCATGATATCGGAAGGGTCTCAGGATTGGAATGTGAAGGAGTTTGATATCACATCTCATGATAAAGGAAGGGTCTAAGGTTTGGAACGGGAAGGATTTGGATATCACATCTCATGTTATAGGACGGGTCTCAGGTTTGGTATTAGAAGCATTGCGATATCAAGTCTCATGGTATAGGAAGGGTCTCAGAATTGGAATGGGAAGGAGTTGGATATCACATCTCAAGCTATAGGAAGGGTCTCAGGATTGGAATGGGAAGGAGTTTGATATCACATCTCATGCCATAGTATGGGTCTCAGGTTTGGTAGAAGCATTGGGATATCACATCTCATGCTATCGGAAGGGTCTCAGGTTGGAATGGGAAGGATTTGGATATCACATCTCATGTTATAGGAAGGATCTCGGGTTTGGTATTAGAAGCATTGAGATATCACATCTCATGCTACAGGAAGGGTCTCAGGATTGGAATGGGAAGGAGTTGGATATCACATCTCATGCTATAGGAAGGGTCTCAGGAATGGAATGGGAAGGAGCTTTATATGACATCTCATGCCATAGGAAGGATCTCAGGTTTGGTATTAGAAGCAGTGAGACATCACATCTCATGTTATAGGAAGGGTCTCAGGATTGGAATGGGAAGGAGTTGGATATCACATCTCATCCAATAGGAAGGGTCTCAGGTTTGGAATGAGAAGGAATTGGATATCACATCATGTTATAGGAAGGATCTCAGGATTGGAATGGGAATGACTTGGATATCACAATTCATGTTATAGGAAGGGTCTCAGGTTTGGTATTAGAAGCATTGAGATATCACATCTCATGCTATAGGAAGGGTCTCAGGATTGGAATGTGAAGGATTTGGATTTCACATCATACTAAAGGTAGGGTCTCAGGTTTGGTATAAGCATTGAGATATCACATCTCTGCTATCGGAAGGGTCTCAGGATTGGATTGGGAAGGAGTTGGATATCCCTTCTCATGCTATAGGAAGGGTCTCAGGTTGGAATGGGAAGCAGTTGGATATCACATCTCATGCTATAGGAAGGGTCTCAAGATTGAAATGGGAAGGATTTGGATATCACATCTCTTGCTATAGGAAGGGTCTCAGGTTTTTTTATTAGAAACATTGAGATGTCACATCTCATGCTATAGGAAGGGTTTCAGGATTGGAATGGGAAGGATTTGGATATCACATCTCATGCTAAAGGAAGGGTCTCAGGTTTGGAAGGGGAAGGATTTGGATATCATATCTCATGTTATAGGGCGGGTCCCAGGTTTGGTATTAGAAGCATTGAGATATCACATCTCATGGTATAGGAAGGGTCTCAGGATTGGAATGGGAAGGAGTTGGATATCACATCTCATCCAATAGGAAGGGTCTCAGGTTTGGAATGGGAAGGAATTGGATATCACATCATGTTATAGGAAGGATCTCAGGATTGGAATGGGAAGGATTTGGATATCCCTTCTCATGCTATAGGAAGTGTCTCAGGTTTTGAATGGGAAGGAGTTGGATATCACATCTCGTTATAGGAAGGGTCTCAGGATTGGAATGGGAAGGATTTGGATATCACATCTCTTGCTATAGGAAGCGTCTCAGGTTTTTTATTAGAAACATGGAGCTATCACATCTCATGCTATAGGAAGGGTTTCAGGATTGGAATGGGAAGGATTTGGATATCACATCTCATGCTAAAGGAAGGGTCTCAGGTTTGGAAGGGGAAGGATTTGGATATCACATCTCATGTTATAGGACGGTTCCCAGGTTTGGTATTAGAAGCATTGAGATATCACATCTCATGCTATAGGAGGAGTCTCAGGATTGGAATGGGAAGGAGTTGGATATCACGTCTCATGTTATAGGAAGGGTCTCAGGATTGGAATGGCAAGGAGTTTGATATCACATCTCATGCTATAGGGAGGGTCTCAGGTTTGATATTAGAAGCATTGAGATATCACATCTCATGCTATCGGAAGGGTCTCAGGATTGGAATGGGAAGGAGTTGGATATCACATATGCTAAAGGAAAGGTCTCAGGTTTGGAAGGGGAAGGATTTGGATCTCACATCTCATGTTTTAGGATGGGTCTCAGGTTTGGTATAAGAAGCCTTGAGATATCACATCTCATGGTATAATAAGGGTCTCAGGATTGGAATGGGAAGGAGTTGGATATCACATCTCAAGCTATCTCAGGATTGGAATGGGAAGGAGTTTGATATCACATCTCGAGCTATAGGAAGGGTCTCAGGTTTGGGAAGGGAAGGATTCGGATTTCACATCTCGTTATAGGATGGTTCTCATGTTTGTTTTTAGAAGCATTGAGATATCAAATCTCATGCTATTGGAAGGGTCTCAAGTTTGGAATGGGAAGGAGTTGGATATCACATCTCATGTTATAGGAAGGATCTCAGGTTTGGTATAAGCATTGAGATATCACATCTCTGCTATCGGAAGGGTCTCAGGATTGGATTGGGAAGGAGTTGGATATCCCTTCTCATGCTATAGGAAGGGTCTCAGGTTGGAATGGGAAGGAGTTGGATATCACATCTCATGCTATAGGAAGGGTCTCAAGATTGAAATGGGAAGGATTTGGATATCACATCTCTTGCTATAGGAAGGGTCTCAGGTTTTTTATTAGAAACATTGAGATATCACATCTCTTGCTATAGGAAGGGTTTCAGGATTGGAATGGGAAGGATTTGGATATCACATCTCATGCTAAAGGAAGGGTCTCAGGTTTGGAAGGGGAAGGATTTGGATATCATATCTCATGTTATAGGGCGGGTCCCAGGTTTGGTATTAGAAGCATTGAGATATCACATCTCATGGTATAGGAAGGGTCTCAGGATTGGAATGGGAAGGAGTTGGATATCACATCTCATCCAATAGGAAGGGTCTCAGGTTTGGAATGGGAAGGAATTGGATATCACATCATGTTATAGGAAGGATCTCAGGATTGGAATGGGAAGGATTTGGATATCCCTTCTCATGCTATAGGAAGTGTCTCAGGTTGGAATGGGAAGGAGTTGGATATCACATCTCGTTATAGGAAGGGTCTCAGGTTTGGAATGGGAAGGATTTGGATATCACATCTCTTGCTATAGGAAGGGTCTCAGGTTTTTTATTAGAAACATTGAGCTATCACATCTCATGCTATAGGAAGGGTTTCAGGATTGGAATGGGAAGGATTTGGATATCACATCTCATGCTAAAGGAAGGGTCTCAGGTTTGGAAGGGGAAGGATTTGGATAACATATCTCATGTTATAGGGCGGGTCCCATGTTTGGTATTAGAAGCATTGAGATATCACATCTCATGCTATAGGAAGGGTTTCAGGATTGGAATGGGAAGGATTTGGATATCACATCTCATGCTAAAGGAAGGGTCTCAGGTTTGGAAGGGGAAGGATTTGGATATCATATCTCATGCTAAAGGAAGGGTCTCAGGTTTGATAGAAGCATTGAGATATCACATCTCATGCTATAAGAAGGAACTCAGGATTGCAATGGGAAGGAGTTGGATATCACATCTCATGCCATAGGATGGGTCATCAGGTTTGGTATAAGCATTGAGATATCACATCTCTGCTATCGGAAGGGTCTCAGGATAGGAATGGGAAGGACTTAGATATCACATCTCATACTATAGGGAGGGTCTCAGTTTTGATATTAGAAGCATTGAGCTATCACATCTCATGCTGTCGGAAGGGTCTCAGGATTGGAATGGGATGGAGTTGGATATCACATCTCAAGCTATCTCGGGATTGGAATGGGAAGGAGTTTGATATCACATCTCAAGCTATAGGAAGGGTCTCAGGTTTGGAAGGGGAAGGATTTGGATCTCACATCTCATGTTTTAGGACGGGTCTCAGGTTTGGTATTAGAAGCATTGAGATATCACATCTCATGGTATAGGAAGGGTCTCAGGATTGGAATGGGAAGGAGTTTGATATCACATCTCAAGCTATAGGAAGGGTCTCAGGTTTGGAAAGGGAAGGATTTGGATTTCACATCTCATGTTATAGGATGGTTCTCATGTTTGGTTTTAGTAGCATTGAGATATCACATCTCATGCTATCGGAAGGGTCTCAGGTTTGGAAAGGGAAGGATTTGGAGTTCACATGTTATAGGAAGGTTCTCAGGTTTGGTTTTAGAAGAATTAAGATATAACATCTCATGCTATAGGAAGGGTCTCAGGTTTGGAATGGGAAGGAGTTGATATCACATCTCATGCTAAAGGAAAGGTCTCAGGTTTGGAAGGGGAAGGATTTGGATCTCACATCTCATGTTTTAGGACGGGTCTCAGGTTTGGTATTAGAAGCATTGAAATATCACATCTCATGGTATAGGAAGGGTCTCAGGATTGGAATGGGAAGGAGTTGGATAACACATTGAATGGGAAGGAGTTTGATATCACATCTCAAGCTATAGGAAGGGTCTCAGGTTTGGAAAGGGAATGATTTGGATTTCACATCTCATGTTATAGGATGGTTCTCATGTTTGGTTTTAGAAGCATTGAGATATCACATCTCATGCTATCGGAAGGGTCTCAGGTTTGGAATGGGAAGGAGTTTGATATCACATCTCATGTTATAGGAAGGATCTCAGGTTTGGTATTAGAAGCATTGAGATATCACATCTCATGCTATAGGAAGGGTCTCAGGATTGGAATCGGAAGGAGTTGTATATGACATCTCATGCCATAGGAAGGGTCTCAGGTTTGGTATAAGCATTGAGATATCACATCTCTGCTATCGGAAGGGTCTCAGGATTGGAATGGGAAGGAGTTGGATATCCCATCTCGTTATAGGAAGGGTCTCAGGTTGGGTATTAGAAGCATTGAGATATCACATCTCATGCTATAGGAAGGGTCTAAGGTTTGGAAAGGGGAAGGATTTGGGTATCACATCTCATGTTATAGGACCGGTCTCAGGTTTGGTATTAGAAGCATTGAGATATCAAATCTCATGGTATAGGTCGGGTATCAGAATTGGAATGGGAAGGAGTTGGATATCACATCTCAAGCTATAGAAAGGGTCTCAGGATTGGAATGGGAAGGAGTTTGATATCACATCTCATGCCATGGTATGGGTCTCAGGATTTGTAGAAGCATTGGGATATCACATCACATGCTATAGGCAGGGTCTAAGGTTGGAATGGGAAGGAGTTGGATATCACATCTCATGTTATAGGAAGGGTCTCAGGATTGGAATGGGAAGGACTTGGATATCACATCTCATTCTATAGGAAGGCTTTCAGGGTTGGAAGGGGAAGGAGTTGGATATCACATTTCATGTTAGAGGTAGGATCTCAGGTTTGGTATTAGAGGCATTGAGATATCACATCTCATGCCATCAGAAGGGTCTCAGGATTGGAATGGGAAGGAGTTGGATATCACATCTCATGCTAAAGGGAGGGTCTAAGGTTTGGAAGGGGAAGGATTTGGACATCACATCTCATGTTATAGGAAGGATCTCAGGTTTGGTATTAGAAGCATTGAGATATCACATCTCATGCTATCGGAAGGGTCTCAGGTTTGGTATAAGCATTGAGATATCACATCTCTGTTATCGGAAGGGTCTCAGGATTGGAATGGGAAGGACTTGGATATCACAATTCATGTTATAGGAAGGGTCTCAGGTTTGGTATTAGAAGCATTGAGATATCACATCTCATGCTATAGGAAGGGTCTCAGGATTGGAATGGGAAGGACTTGGATATCACATCTCATGTTATAGGAAGGGTCTCAGGTTTGGTATTAGAAGCATTGAGATATCACATCTCATGCTATAGGAAGGGTCTCAGGAATGGAATGGGACGGACTTGGATATCACATCTCATGATACAGGAAGGGTCTAAGGTTTGGAAAGGGAAGGATTTGGATATCACATCTCATGTTATTGGACCGGTCTCAGGTTTGGTATTAGAAGCATTGAGATATCAAGTCTCATGGTATAGGACGGGAGTTTGATATCACATCTCATGCCATGGTATGGGTCTCAGGTTTTGTAGAAGCATTGGGATATCACATCTCATGCTATCGGAAGGGTATCAGGATTGGATTTGGAAGGAGTTGGATATCCCATCTCATGCTATAGGAAGGGTCTCAGGATTGGAATGGGAAAGACTTGGATATCACATCTCATGTTGTAGGAAGGCTCTCAGGTTTGGAAAGGGAAGGAGTTGGATATCACATTTCATGTTAGAGGTAGGATCTCAGGTTTGGTATTAGAGGCATTGAGATATCACATCTCATGCTATCAGAAGGGTATCAGGATTGGAATGGGAAGGAGTTGGATATCACATCGCATGCTAAAGGGAGGGTCTCAGGTTTGGAAGGGGAAGGATTTGGATATCACATCTTATGTTATAGGAAGGATCTCAGGTTTGGTATTAGAAGCATTGAGATATCACATCTCATGCTATCGGAAGGATCTCAGGATTGGTATTAGAAGCATTGAGAAATCACATCTCATGCTATAGGAAGGGTCTCAGGATTGGAATGGGAAGGAGTTGGATATCACAACTCATGTTATAGGAAGGATCTCAGGTTTGGTATTAGAAGCATAAAGATATCACATCTCATGCTATAGGAAGGGTCTCATGATTGGAATGGGAAGGAGTTGGATATCACATCTCATGCTAAAGGAAGGGTCTCAGTTTTGGCAGAAGCATTGCGATATCACATCTCATGCTATCAGAAGGGTATCAGGATTGGAATGGGAAGGAGTTGGATATCACATCGCATGCTAAAGGGAGGGTCTCAGGTTTGGAAGGGGAAGGATTTGGATATCACATCTTATGTTATAGGAAGGATCTCAGGTTTGGTATTAGAAGCATTGAGATATCACATCTCATGCTATCGGAAGGATCTCAGGATTGGTATTAGAAGCATTGAGAAATCACATCTCATGCTATAGGAAGGGTCTCAGGATTGGAATGGGAAGGAGTTGGATATCACAACTCATGTTATAGGAAGGATCTCAGGTTTGGTATTAGAAGCATAAAGATATCACATCTCATGCTATAGGAAGGGTCTCATGATTGGAATGGGAAGGAATTGGATATCACATCATGTTATAGGAAGGATCTCAGGATTGGAATGGGAAGGATTTGGATATCCCTTCTCATGCTATAGGAAGTGTCTCAGGTTGGAATGGGAAGGAGTTGGATATCACATCTCGTTATAGGAAGGGTCTCAGGTTTGGAATGGGAAGGATTTGGATATCACATCTCTTGCTATAGGAAGGGTCTCAGGTTTTTTATTAGAAACATTGAGCTATCACATCTCATGCTATAGGAAGGGTTTCAGGATTGGAATGGGAAGGATTTGGATATCACATCTCATGCTAAAGGAAGGGTCTCAGGTTTGGAAGGGGAAGGATTTGGATAACATATCTCATGTTATAGGGCGGGTCCCATGTTTGGTATTAGAAGCATTGAGATATCACATCTCATGCTATAGGAAGGGTTTCAGGATTGGAATGGGAAGGATTTGGATATCACATCTCATGCTAAAGGAAGGGTCTCAGGTTTGGAAGGGGAAGGATTTGGATATCACATCTCATGCTAAAGGAAGGGTCTCAGGTTTGATAGAAGCATTGAGATATCACATCTCATGCTATAAGAAGGAACTCAGGATTGCAATGGGAAGGAGTTGGATATCACATCTCATGCCATAGGATGGGTCATCAGGTTTGGTATAAGCATTGAGATATCACATCTCTGCTATCGGAAGGGTCTCAGGATAGGAATGGGAAGGACTTAGATATCACATCTCATACTATAGGGAGGGTCTCAGTTTTGATATTAGAAGCATTGAGCTATCACATCTCATGCTGTCGGAAGGGTCTCAGGATTGGAATGGGATGGAGTTGGATATCACATCTCAAGCTATCTCGGGATTGGAATGGGAAGGAGTTTGATATCACATCTCAAGCTATAGGAAGGGTCTCAGGTTTGGAAGGGGAAGGATTTGGATCTCACATCTCATGTTTTAGGACGGGTCTCAGGTTTGGTATTAGAAGCATTGAGATATCACATCTCATGGTATAGGAAGGGTCTCAGGATTGGAATGGGAAGGAGTTTGATATCACATCTCAAGCTATAGGAAGGGTCTCAGGTTTGGAAAGGGAAGGATTTGGATTTCACATCTCATGTTATAGGATGGTTCTCATGTTTGGTTTTAGTAGCATTGAGATATCACATCTCATGCTATCGGAAGGGTCTCAGGTTTGGAAAGGGAAGGATTTGGAGTTCACATGTTATAGGAAGGTTCTCAGGTTTGGTTTTAGAAGAATTAAGATATAACATCTCATGCTATAGGAAGGGTCTCAGGTTTGGAATGGGAAGGAGTTGATATCACATCTCATGCTAAAGGAAAGGTCTCAGGTTTGGAAGGGGAAGGATTTGGATCTCACATCTCATGTTTTAGGACGGGTCTCAGGTTTGGTATTAGAAGCATTGAAATATCACATCTCATGGTATAGGAAGGGTCTCAGGATTGGAATGGGAAGGAGTTGGATAACACATTGAATGGGAAGGAGTTTGATATCACATCTCAAGCTATAGGAAGGGTCTCAGGTTTGGAAAGGGAATGATTTGGATTTCACATCTCATGTTATAGGATGGTTCTCATGTTTGGTTTTAGAAGCATTGAGATATCACATCTCATGCTATCGGAAGGGTCTCAGGTTTGGAATGGGAAGGAGTTTGATATCACATCTCATGTTATAGGAAGGATCTCAGGTTTGGTATTAGAAGCATTGAGATATCACATCTCATGCTATAGGAAGGGTCTCAGGATTGGAATCGGAAGGAGTTGTATATGACATCTCATGCCATAGGAAGGGTCTCAGGTTTGGTATAAGCATTGAGATATCACATCTCTGCTATCGGAAGGGTCTCAGGATTGGAATGGGAAGGAGTTGGATATCCCATCTCGTTATAGGAAGGGTCTCAGGTTGGGTATTAGAAGCATTGAGATATCACATCTCATGCTATAGGAAGGGTCTAAGGTTTGGAAAGGGGAAGGATTTGGGTATCACATCTCATGTTATAGGACCGGTCTCAGGTTTGGTATTAGAAGCATTGAGATATCAAATCTCATGGTATAGGCCGGGTATCAGAATTGGAATGGGAAGGAGTTGGATATCACATCTCAAGCTATAGAAAGGGTCTCAGGATTGGAATGGGAAGGAGTTTGATATCACATCTCATGCCATGGTATGGGTCTCAGGTTTTGTAGAAGCATTGGGATATCACATCACATGCTATAGGCAGGGTCTAAGGTTGGAATGGGAAGGAGTTGGATATCACATCTCATGTTATAGGAAGGGTCTCAGGATTGGAATGGGAAGGACTTGGATATCACATCTCATTCTATAGGAAGGCTCTCAGGGTTGGAAGGGGAAGGAGTTGGATATCACATTTCATGTTAGAGGTAGGATCTCAGGTTTGGTATTAGAGGCATTGAGATATCACATCTCATGCCATCAGAAGGGTCTCAGGATTGGAATGGGAAGGAGTTGGATATCACATCTCATGCTAAAGGGAGGGTCTAAGGTTTGGAAGGGGAAGGATTTGGACATCACATCTCATGTTATAGGAAGGATCTCAGGTTTGGTATTAGAAGCATTGAGATATCACATCTCATGCTATCGGAAGGGTCTCAGGTTTGGTATAAGCATTGAGATATCACATCTCTGTTATCGGAAGGGTCTCAGGATTGGAATGGGAAGGACTTGGATATCACAATTCATGTTATAGGAAGGGTCTCAGGTTTGGTATTAGAAGCATTGAGATATCACATCTCATGCTATAGGAAGGGTCTCAGGATTGGAATGGGAAGGACTTGGATATCACATCTCATGTTATAGGAAGGGTCTCAGGTTTGGTATTAGAAGCATTGAGATATCACATCTCATGCTATAGGAAGGGTCTCAGGAATGGAATGGGACGGACTTGGATATCACATCTCATGATACAGGAAGGGTCTAAGGTTTGGAAAGGGAAGGATTTGGAGTTCACATGTTATAGGAAGGTTCTCAGGTTTGGTTTTAGAAGAATTAAGATATAACATCTCATGCTATAGGAAGGGTCTCAGGTTTGGAATGGGAAGGAGTTGATATCACATCTCATGCTAAAGGAAAGGTCTCAGGTTTGGAAGGGGAAGGATTTGGATCTCACATCTCATGTTTTAGGACGGGTCTCAGGTTTGGTATTAGAAGCATTGAAATATCACATCTCATGGTATAGGAAGGGTCTCAGGATTGGAATGGGAAGGAGTTGGATAACACATTGAATGGGAAGGAGTTTGATATCACATCTCAAGCTATAGGAAGGGTCTCAGGTTTGGAAAGGGAATGATTTGGATTTCACATCTCATGTTATAGGATGGTTCTCATGTTTGGTTTTAGAAGCATTGAGATATCACATCTCATGCTATCGGAAGGGTCTCAGGTTTGGAATGGGAAGGAGTTTGATATCACATCTCATGTTATAGGAAGGATCTCAGGTTTGGTATTAGAAGCATTGAGATATCACATCTCATGCTATAGGAAGGGTCTCAGGATTGGAATCGGAAGGAGTTGTATATGACATCTCATGCCATAGGAAGGGTCTCAGGTTTGGTATAAGCATTGAGATATCACATCTCTGCTATCGGAAGGGTCTCAGGATTGGAATGGGAAGGAGTTGGATATCCCATCTCGTTATAGGAAGGGTCTCAGGTTGGGTATTAGAAGCATTGAGATATCACATCTCATGCTATAGGAAGGGTCTAAGGTTTGGAAAGGGGAAGGATTTGGGTATCACATCTCATGTTATAGGACCGGTCTCAGGTTTGGTATTAGAAGCATTGAGATATCAAATCTCATGGTATAGGTCGGGTATCAGAATTGGAATGGGAAGGAGTTGGATATCACATCTCAAGCTATAGAAAGGGTCTCAGGATTGGAATGGGAAGGAGTTTGATATCACATCTCATGCCATGGTATGGGTCTCAGGTTTTGTAGAAGCATTGGGATATCACATCACATGCTATAGGCAGGGTCTAAGGTTGGAATGGGAAGGAGTTGGATATCACATCTCATGTTATAGGAAGGGTCTCAGGATTGGAATGAGAAGGACTTGGATATCACATCTCATTCTATAGGAAGGCTCTCAGGGTTGGAAGGGGAAGGAGTTGGATATCACATTTCATGTTAGAGGTAGGATCTCAGGTTTGGTATTAGAGGCATTGAGATATCACATCTCATGCCATCAGAAGGGTCTCAGGATTGGAATGGGAAGGAGTTGGATATCACATCTCATGCTAAAGGGAGGGTCTAAGGTTTGGAAGGGGAAGGATTTGGACATCACATCTCATGTTATAGGAAGGATCTCAGGTTTGGTATTAGAAGCATTGAGATATCACATCTCATGCTATCGGAAGGGTCTCAGGTTTGGTATAAGCATTGAGATATCACATCTCTGTTATCGGAAGGGTCTCAGGATTGGAATGGGAAGGACTTGGATATCACAATTCATGTTATAGGAAGGGTCTCAGGTTTGGTATTAGAAGCATTGAGATATCACATCTCATGCTATAGGAAGGGTCTCAGGATTGGAATGGGAAGGACTTGGATATCACATCTCATGTTATAGGAAGGGTCTCAGGTTTGGTATTAGAAGCATTGAGATATCACATCTCATGCTATAGGAAGGGTCTCAGGAATGGAATGGGACGGACTTGGATATCACATCTCATGATACAGGAAGGGTCTAAGGTTTGGAAAGGGAAGGATTTGGATATCACATCTCATGTTATTGGACCGGTCTCAGGTTTGGTATTAGAAGCATTGAGATATCAAGTCTCATGGTATAGGACGGGAGTTTGATATCACATCTCATGCCATGGTATGGGTCTCAGGTTTTGTAGAAGCATTGGGATATCACATCTCATGCTATCGGAAGGGTATCAGGATTGGATTTGGAAGGAGTTGGATATCCCATCTCATGCTATAGGAAGGGTCTCAGGATTGGAATGGGAAAGACTTGGATATCACATCTCATGTTGTAGGAAGGCTCTCAGGTTTGGAAAGGGAAGGAGTTGGATATCACATTTCATGTTAGAGGTAGGATCTCAGGTTTGGTATTAGAGGCATTGAGATATCACATCTCATGCTATCAGAAGGGTATCAGGATTGGAATGGGAAGGAGTTGGATATCACATCGCATGCTAAAGGGAGGGTCTCAGGTTTGGAAGGGGAAGGATTTGGATATCACATCTTATGTTATAGGAAGGATCTCAGGTTTGGTATTAGAAGCATAAAGATATCACATCTCATGCTATAGGAAGGGTCTCATGATTGGAATGGGAAGGAGTTGGATATCACATCTCATGCTAAAGGAAGGGTCTCAGTTTTGGCAGAAGCATTGCGATATCACATCTCATGCTATAGGAAGGGTCTCAGGATTGGAATCGGAAGGAGTTGGATATCACGTCTCATGTTATAGGAAGGGTCTCAGGATTGGAATGGGAAGGAGTTGGATATCCCTTCTCATACTATAGGGAGGGTCTCAGTTTTGATATTAGAAGCATTGAGCTATCACATCTCATGCTATCGGAAGGGTCTCAGGATTGGAATGGGAAGGACTTAGATATCACATCTCATACTATAGGGAGGGTCTCAGTTTTGATATTAGAAGCATTGAGCTATCACATGTCATGATATCGGAAGGGTCTCAGGATTGGAATGGGATGGAGTTGGATATCACATCTCAAGCTATCTCAGGATTGGAATGGGAAGGAGTTTGATATCACATCTCAAGCTATAGGAAGGGTCTCAGGTTTGGAAGGGGAAGGATTTGGATCTCACATCTCATGTTTTAGGACAGGTCTCAGGTTTGGTATTAGAAGCATTGAGATATCACATCTCATGGTATAGGAAGGGTCTCAGGATTGGAATGGGAAGGAGTTGGCTATCACATCTCAAGCTATCTCAGGATTGGAATGGGAAGGAGTTTGATATCACATCTCAAGCTATAGGAAGGGTCTCAGGTTTGGAAAGGGAAGGATTTGGATTTCACATCTCATGTTATAGGATGGTTCTCATGTTTGGTTTTAGTAGCATTGAGATATCACATCTCATGCTATCGGAAGGGTCTCAGGTTTGGAAAGGGAAGGATTTGGATTTCACATGTTATAGGATGGTTCTCAGGTTTGGTTTTAGAAGCATTAAGATATAACATCTCATGCTATAGGAAGGGTCTCAGGTTTGGAAGGGGAAGGATTTGGATCTCACATCTCATGTTTTAGGACGGGTCTCAGGTTTGGTATTAGAAGCATTGAAATATCACATCTCATGGTATAGGAAGGGTCTCAGGATTGGAATGGGACGGAGTTGGATATCACATTGAATGGGAAGGAGTTTGATATTACATCTCATGCTATAGGAAGGGTTTCAGGTTTGGTAGAAGCATTGAGATATCACATCTCATGCTATAGGAAGAGTCTCAGGTTTGGGAAGGGAAGGATTTGGATTTCACATCTCATGTTATAGGATGGTTCTCATGTTTGGTTTTTGAAGCATTGAGATATCACATCTCATGCTATCGGAAGGGTCTCAGGTTTGGAATTGGAAGGAGTTGGATATCACATCTCATGTTATAGGAAGGATCTCAGGTTTGGTATTAGAAGCATTGAGATATCACATCTCACACACAAAGCAAGATCACTTACAAACTACTCAAAACAGTTGTTATATCAAAAATATATACACATTTATTTTAAGGCCTTTAAAACAATGAACGTAGCGAGAAAATCACAATATAACAATATTAAACCAACACATACCATACCAATACAATATATATACAAATACGACAGTCGCAAGCGTTATATGCACGAAATGTGTAGTCCACCTGCAAGGGAAGGAAAACAGGCAGTGCGATACAATGCTTTCGACTCAGTTCGCCTTCAGAGGCACCTAACTAGATGGAAGTCCGAGCCCTGCGAAGAGTGGAGCCTTGTGCTCAAAAGTACCTGCACACGCTGGTGCCAACGGGCAAAAGGGGAGTCTCTTCTAAGGAAATCAGACAGTTCAGTTCGGTGCACAAATGAAGGAGAACAAGTTCCGCGACTCAAGCGCAGCCTCCACAGTGGGCAGAAGCAGAGCGCGAGTACGGCAAAAGGGTGCTGTTTTACACAGCGGGGAAAAGCAATGGGCTCCTGCAGGAGGGCGACCAGATCCTAGCTAAACTACTCACCAGTCCCCGATGCAAGCAGACCCAGGCTTCTCCGCGTCAGTTTCAGCAGCTGGCAGGTTCAGAAGAGCAGGGAACGCCTCGTCGTCGTGTTGAGTAAAAAGACGTCCCAATCGAAGAAACCTGCACAGTTTTGTCACCACAGCAGGGCAACGGAGCGGCCGTGTGTATCTGAGCCAAAGGTACACTACTCACTTCCGACCTGGGAACGCCGTGTACGAAGCGTGTGAGAGTGACAAGGACTCGAAATACAACACAACCTGGCGGCGGTTACAGAGCAAGACTCCCGTGTAAGCTGGTCAGTCAACTGGATGGCCCAGAGACGCTTCCGAAGGCTTACTGGCAGGAGATGATGAAGATGCCGAGAATAGCTGTTCCCGCTATTCCAAGGGACGAAGCACCAGTACAGGCCTTCTGGTTCGATCAAAGGTGAAAAGGGTTTCACAAGGCGACAGCAGTGTAGAGCAGAAGTCCTTCAGCGGGTCACCAGCGATTCCTCGGTCCAGCCTCTTGGTTGCAGGATACTTGGCTCCTGTATTCCTTCGTTCGTGAGAACTCAGGAGATCGACATGGTAGTGGTGTTTCCAGCCCCCTCTTATCCACGGTTCCCTTCGCGCCAAAATGGAGGGGACCCAATGGGAGATCCGCTCATCAACCCTCACACCATACGTGGACCAATCACGGACCACGGTGGTCCCAGGCATTCACACCACCCTAGACTCTTTGGCACCCAGGATGTGTATTGGGACCAGACATCCCAGCCCACACCCTGGAGGCGCACAAAAGACATGTAGAAGCCCGCGAAAGCATCCGTGTTTCGTGGGAAATTACATGCCCAAATAAGGAAGGCCCCGGGTCGGCTCGACCTGGGGAAGGTGAAGGGAGCAAGACGGTCAGCGGACAGGACAAAGGAGCCTCGTGGTCTGGCCATTTTGGGAGCCAGGCCACCATTTTGGGTTAAGCGCAGAAAACGCGCTTAGAACGCCAAAAGGAGCTCAAAATACAAAGAAACGATCGCTGCCACCATTCCCGTCCCTGAATTACTTGCACCGATCAAATACAATCCTAAACGAGTATCTAGGGCCTGTAGAAGGCTAGAGACCCAAGAGAGCTGTAACTTAGCTTACAGTGCCCTCTTGTGTCATGTTGCACGAAAGCCGCAACATGATAAAAGAAACTACGGGAAACAGCGTTCCCCGGTACTGACTGTCTTAAGGGCATGTCAGTTTCCCCATAAGAAAAGGAGCGAAAGCCCAGAGGAGTGCAGCAGAAGGCTGCACTTCTCTGGCAAAGTCAAGAACAAGGTGAAAAACAACAGCAAAAAGTTTAGGGGTTGCCACATGGAAGGAAAATTACCTACAATTACGAAATCTTTCCTAACACTCGTCCCTCCTAGACTATGGACAGGGGGAACTAATCCACCCCTGGATGAGTCTCTTGTTCAGGTCGGTTAAACATTCTGGACAACCCATCAGCATTGCTATGTTGGACACCTGGCCTATGCTCAATAGTGAAGTCGAAGCCTTGTAGACTTATGGACCACCTAAGCAACTTTGGATTCTCCCCCTTCATGTTCATTAGCCACTTTAACGGCTTATGGTCAGTTTGCACAGTGAAGTGGGTCCCATAGAGGTAGGGCCTCAGCTTCCTTAGGGCGCACACAACAGAGAAACATTCTTTCTCTACCGTGGACCATCTGAGCTCTCTGTCCTTAAGCTGGCAGCTAATAAAACCAATAGGGTGTTCCTTACCCTTCTCATCTACTTGTGATAGTACAGCTCCTATCCCAGTGTCAGAGGCGTCCGTCTGCACGATAAAAGGTCTTTGATAATCAGGGGCCCTGAGGACAGGGGCCTGGCACAAGGAGTCTTTTAAGCCATTGAAGGCCTTCTCACACTCGTCGGTCCAAGTTACCGTCTTGGGTTTCTTCGGAGTTGTGAGGGCAGTCAGAGGGGCAGCTATGGTGCCATAGTCTGCCACAAAATTGCGGTAATACCCCGTGAGTCCTAAGAAGGCTCTCACTTGGGTTTGCGTAGTGGGGGTAGGCCAGTCTTGTACTGCTTGTACTTTACTGGGAAGAGGCTGTATCCTCCCTCCACCTACTTCATGTCCAAGGTAAACCACTGAGCCTTGTCCAATCTGGCATTTACTAGCCTTTATGGTCAGGTGTGCTTTCTGAAGAGCCTGGAGCACAATCCCGAGGTGTTTCACATGGTCTTCCCAGGTGGCACTGAAAACTGCTATATCGTCCAGATATGCAAGACAGAATTCGTCCAACCCATTCAACACATGTTTCACAAGCCTCTGGAAAGTGGCAGGTGCATTCTTCAACCCGAACGGCATTACCCGGAATTGGTAAAGGCCGTCTGGAGTAGAAAATGCTGTCTTCTCCTTGGCATGTTCTGCTAAAGCTATTTGCCAATAGCCAGCAGTGAGGTCAAACGTGCTGAGGTACTTGGAGGCACCCAAAGTATCCACCAGCTCATCTGTTCGAGGCAAGGGGTGTGCATCTGTCTTGGTGACAGCATTCAGAGCCCTGTAATCCACGCAGAACCTCAATTCAGAAGTGCCTGCCTTTGGAACCAAAACCACAGGGCTGGACCAAGGACTACTAGAGGGTTCAATCACCCCAAGGTCTAACATCTTGTTGACCTCGGTCTTAATATAAGACCGTACTTTGTCTGACATCCTGTATCCCCTACTTTTGGTAGGTACACTGTCTCCTGTGTCAATGTTATGTTTGCATCAAGGTGTCAAACCAGGCGACTGTGAAAACGGGGGAAAACTGCCTAAGCAAACTTTTCACCTCAGCCTGCTGATCAGAAGTCAGGTGAGGGGCCACTCGGACACCCTCAAAGGAGCTATCTGAAGGACCGCTTTGGAATAGGTCGGGGAGAGGTTCAGACTCCTCTTCCTCAACGTCTGAAGCCAGTAGCAGTGCTGCGATTTCGACTCTTGGGACGAAAGCCTTCAGCCTATTCACGTGAAACACTTTTGGAGCCTGTCCAGGCCTTCCAAGGTCCACTAAATAGTTAACCTCACCCACGGGCTCAACCACTGTGTAAGGGCCTGACCATTTGTCCTGTAAAGCTCGAGGCCTTATGGGATTCATGATCAGGACTTGCTGACCAGGTGTAAAGTTGATGAGGGAAGCTTTCTGGTCGTACCAATGTTTCACCAGCGCTTGTCCTGCCTTCAATTTATCACTAGCCAAGCCCATCAGAAGTACCATCCGTTTTCTGAGCCCTAGCACATAATCAACTACGTTGGTAGTAACAGGGGGAGTGGGCATCTCCCATCCCTCTTTGACGATTGCTAAGGGTCCCCGTACGGGATGACCGAACAGAAGTTCGAAGGGGCTGAAGCCAACACCCTCCTGTGGTACCTCTCGGTAGGCAAACAGTAAGCATGGTAACAGAAGATCCCATTTTCTTCTCTGAGGCTCCTCCAGAGCCCCAATCATGCTCTTTAACGTTCTGTTGAAACGTTCCACCAGACCATTGGTCTGGGGGTGGTATGCAGAAGAGAACTTGTAGGTGACCCCACATTCTTTCCACATAGCCTGCATATACTTCGACATAAAGTTGCTGCCACGATCCGACACAACTTCTTTAGGGAAGCCAACCCTAGTAAATATGCCAAGTAAAGCTTTTGCAACTGACTTGGCAGTTACAGTTTTCAATGGGATGGCCTCAGGATATCTGGTTGCATGGTCGACCAGCACCAGGATAAACCTATTGCCTGAGGATGTTTGCGGGTCAAGGGGACCAATGATGTCGATCCCTACCCTTTCAAATGGTACCCCCACAACTGGGAGCGGTACCAACGGAGCTTGGATTGTCGCGCCAACCTTACCAGACAACTGGCAGGAGGCACAACTCCTGCAGTGACTTTCTACTTGCACCCCCATCTTGGGCCAGTAGAAGTGCATGGATAACCTTTGCTTGGTCCTCTTCATACCAAGGTGACCAGCAAGGGGAACTTCATGCGCCAACTGCAGGAGGAAGGGCCTAACAGCAAGGGGAACCACCAACCTCCTATGGTCTCCTTCTGTAGACTCTGTGGGCTCACTATACAGGAGTCCACCTTCCCATTAAATCCTATGCGTCCCAGGAGGTTCACCCTCAAGCTGGGAGCAGGCCTGTCTCCTTAGGCCTTCCAGAGATGGGCACTCACGTTGGCCTTTACTGAATTCGTCCCTATCAGGACCTCCTTCAACTAACAAGTCTTTTAGTTCAGGATGATCGTTGGGGTCAAATACTTCAGGCATCGCCACCTCCTCGTCAGGCCCGGGCGATTGACCAACTTCCTCCACCGCAGTGGTAGGCGAGCTCGGGGGAATATTCTCTTTCCCTCGTCTTGACTTGTCGACTCCTTTCGCCTTGGGTTTCCCCTTCGGCTGGGGCGGCGTATTGGACTTGGCCAATGCTGCCCGTGCTTGAGACCGTGTGTAGGGTCTTTCGGCAGTGTCTCCTACGAGCCCTAAAGCTCTGAGATCATTACCTAACAAGACCTTTCCCGGGACGTTTCTCTGAATGCTCACTGGAATCCTGACTGCTGTACCATTTAAAGTAAGATTTACAGGTATTACTGGAAACATACGGAGGGGGCCGTCAGCCAACTTAGTGGGCATCAGAGTAGCTCTGGCAACTTCCTCTGAGTCTACCAAGGTAGAATCCACTACAGTGTGACTGCACCCACTATCCCTAAGAGCTGGAGTATCTACTCCATTGATCAGCACACTGTCTTTATAGTAGTGCTTGGTATTATCCGGAATCCTAGCATAAGCCTCTGCGACTTTAGGCTCCCAGGAACCCAGGGACACTAAAACTACCTCAGCCTCTATCCCGCTGGGAAATGAGTCTGAGGAGAAGGATGCTCCTGTAATCTCTTCTTCCTCGTAGGAGGAGAAGGCCAGATTAGCGGAGTGGACCCCCAAAGGTCTAACCTTACAACGGGGATCCCCCTTCACGTGGTCAGTTGCTCCACAAGCAAAACAAGATCCATTGGGTCTGTTTACATAGGGAGGCTTATTGTAACCAGGGTTCTGTTTCGGAGGCTGTCCTCCACTACCCTGTGAGTTCTCTTGTGTCTTACCCTTATTTTTCTTTTTGTGGCCCTTATGAGAAGAAGATTTAGCAGATTCTCCACCCTCCATATCTTTGGACTTTTTCCCCTCCTCCTGCTTACCAGGATGAGTTTTGTCCTTATGGGACACTCGATGTGACACCCATAAGTCTGCTGCAATGGCCAGCTTCTTAGGATCTATCTCCTTCGAATTGGCCAAATGCTGCTTAAGCTCCGGGGAAGAAGAAGCAAAAATGTGTTCCAGCATGACAAGATTTATCATGCCTTCGAAGGTAGAAACCTTATAACCTTCGACCCAGCCAGTTAAGTTTTTCAAGGATTCAGTGACATAAGATACCCAAGTACCACCTTCCTTTTTCTTATACTCTCTGAAACGTTTCAAATATTGGGCCGGAGTCTTCCCAAACTTTAAAATGAGAGTTTGCTTTAACATTGCGAAATCAGCTCGCTCAGCCTTCGACATTTCCATAATGGCACTACAGCCAGATTGGGGCAGTCTGCTGAGTAACCAGGCAATCTTATCAGCATTGTCAACTTGTTGAACTTCGCATGCATACTCAAACGCATTCAGCCAGTCCATAATGTCATTCCTTTCTTCATACACACTGAGCAGATCTTTCGGAAACCGTGGATGAGAGGAGGCCCCAGACCCATGTCCAGGACCCTTGGACCCATTTGCAACCTGAAGCTTGGCCAGTTCCAACTGGTGATCCCTGTCTTTCTGTTTTTCTGCCTGTTCGATTTTTAGTTTGGCTATGCTGAATTCAAGCTCCTGCTGCCTAAACCGCAGCTCTTGCTTCTTGAATTCAAGCATAGCATCCCCATCAACACTGGCAGAGGAAACATTAGACATCTCGTCCTCCCTGTCCTCGTGGTCGCGATGGATCAGTGCGGCGGCAGAACCGTTGGTTCTACCAGTGAGAGCAGCCCCACCACCTTCCGCACTGTCCTCAGAAGTTATAGCGTGAAGCTGCGCTTCTTGCCACGCAAAGATTCTTTGGATCATTTCCAATTTCGTGCCTTGAGAGGAAACACCTCTCTCCGCACACATCTTCTTCAATGTTTCTGATTTGGAAGCATTTAAAGTTAACAAGGTATTTGTTTCCATACTGTTAGATAGGACTATGGCCTTTTTAAAGTTATACTACAACAATTCACTACGTGTCCTGGTTGGAATAACCTGAAATGCCTTAGTTTGTGCGCAACACTGGATACCTTTAGTCGTATCCCACCGCTGTACACCAATTTGTTAAGACGGATTTCTGAACTCTGTCCTGGTGGCGCAGAAGTTCAGAAGGCCAACCTAATTACTTGGAACAGGGTAACCTCTGTACGAGCCAGACCAATCAAGGTAGCGATCGCGGCGGTCAAGACTAGGTCTCAAGAGGGGTGAGGGTGACTGAAAGCCCGCAATGAGCACACAAAGCAAGATCACTTACAAACTACTCCAAACAGTTGTTATATCAAAAATATATACACATTTATTTTAAGGCCTTTAAAACAATGACCGTAGCGAGAAAATCACAATATAACGATATTAAACCAACACATACCATACCAATACAATATATATACAAATACGACAGTCGCAAGCGTTATATGCACAAAATGTGTAGTCCACCTGCAAGGGAAGGAAAACAGGCAGTGCGATGCAATGCTTTCGACTCAGTTCGCCTTCAGAGGCACCTAACTAGATGGAAGTCTGAGCCCTGCGAAGAGTGGAGCCTTGTGCTCAAAAGTACCTGCACACGCTGGTGCCAACGGGCAAAAGGGGAGTCTCTTCTAAGGAAATCAGGCAGTTCAGTTCAGTGCACAAATGAAGGAGAACAAGTTCCGCGACTCAAGCGCAGCCTCCACAGTGGCAGAAGCAGAGCGCGAGTACGGCAAAAGGGTGCTGTTTTACACAGCGGGGAAAAGCAATGGGCTCCTGCAGGAGGGCGACCAGATCCTAGCTAAACTACTCATCGGTCCCCGATGCAAGCAGACCCAGGCTTCTCCGCGTCAGTTTCAGCAGCTGGCAGGTTCAGAAGAGCAGGGAACGCCTCGTCGTCGTGTTGAGTAAAAAGACGTCCCAATCGAAGAAACCTGCACAGTTTTGTCACCACAGCAGGGCAACGGAGCGGCCGTGTGTATCTGAGCCAAATGTACACTACTCACTTCCGACCTGGGAACGCCAAGTGTACGAAGCGTGTGAGAGTGACAAGGACTCGAAATACAACACAACCTGGCGGCGGTTACAGAGCAAGACTCCCGTGTAAGCTGGTCAGTCAACTGGATGGCCCAGAGACGCTTCCAAAGGCTTACTGGCAGGAGATGATGAAGATGCCGAGAATAGCTGTTCCCGCTATTCCAAGGGACGAAGCACCAGTACAGGCCTTCTGGTTCGATCAAAGGTGAAAAGGGTTTCACAAGGCGACAGCAGTGTAGAGCAGAAGTCCTTCAGCGGGTCACCAGCGATTCCTCGGTCCAGCCTCTTGGTTGCAGGATACTTGGCTCCTGTATTCCTTCGTTCGTGAGAACTCAGGAGATTGACATGGTAGTGGTGTTTCCAGCCCCATCTTATCCACGGTTCCCTTCGCGCCAAAACGGAGGGGACCCAATGGGAGATCCGCTCATCAACACTCACACCATACGTGGACCAATCACGGACCACGGTGGTCCCAGGCATTCACACCACCCCAGACTCTCTGGCACCCAGGATGTGTATTGGGACCAGACATCCCAGCCCACACCCTGGAGGCGCACAAAAGACATGTAGAAGCCCGCAAAAGCATCCGTGTTTCGCGGGAAATTACATGCCCAAATAAGGAAGGCCCCGGGTCGGCTCGACCTGGGGAAGGTGAAGGGAGCAAGACGGTCAGCGGACAGGACAAAGGAGCCTCGTGGTCTGGCCATTTTGGGAGCCAGGCCACCATTTTGGGTTAAGCGCAGAAAACGCGCTTAGAACGCCAAAAGGAGCTCAAAATACAAAGAAACGATCGCTGCCACCATTCCCATCCCTGAATTACTTGCACAGATCAAATACAATCCTAAACGAGTATCTAGGGCCTGTTGAAGGCTAGAGACCCAAGAGAGCTGTAACTTAGCTTACAGTGCCCTCTTGTGTCATGTTGCACGAAAGCCGCAACATGATAAAAGAAACTACGGGAAACAGCGTTCCCCGGTACTGACTGTCTTAAGGGCATGTCAGTTTCCCCATAAGAAAAGGAGCGAAAGCCCAGAGGAGTGCAGCAGAAGGCTGCACTTCTCTGGCAAAGTCAAGAACAAGGTGAAAAACAACAGCAAAAAGTTTAGGGGTTGCCACATGGAAGGAAAATTACCTACAATTACGAAATCTTTCCTAACAGGATGGTTCTCATGTTTGGTTTTTGAAGCATTGAGATATCACATCTCATGCTATCGGAAGGGTCTCGGGTTTGGAATTGGAAGGAGTTGGATATCACATCTCATGTTATAGGAAGGATCTCAGGTTTGGTATTAGAAGCATTGAGATATCACATCTCATGCTATAGGAAGCGTCTCAGGATTGGAATGGGAAGGACTTGGATGTCACATCTCATGCTATAGGAAGGGTCTCAAGTTTGATATCAGAAGCTTTGAGATAACAAATCTCATGATATCGGAAGGGTCTCAGGATTGGAATGTGAAGGAGTTGGATATCACATCTCATGATAAAGGAAGGGTCTCAGAATTGGAATGGGAAGGAGTTGGATATCACATCTCAAGCTATAGGAAGGGTCTCAGGTTTGGTAGAAGCATTGGGATATCACATCTCATGCTATCGGAAGGGTCTCAGGTTGGAATGGGAAGGATTTGGATATCACATCTCATGTTATAGGAAGGATCTCAGGTTTGGTATTAGAAGCATTGAGATATCACATCTCATTCTATAGGAAGGGTCTCAGGATTGGAATGGGAAGGAGTTGGATATCACATCTCATGCTATAGGAAGGGTCTCAGGAATGGAATGGGAAGGAGTTTTATATGACATCTCATGCCATAGGAAGGATCTCAGGTTTGGTATAAGCTTTGAGATATCACATCTCATTCTATAGGAAGGGTCTCAGGATTGGAATGGGAAGGAGTTGGATATCACATCTCATGCTATAGGAAGGGTCTCAGGATTTGAATGGGAAGGAGTTGGATATCACATCTCATCCAATAGGAAGGGTCTCAGGTTTGGAATGGAAAGGAATTGGATATCACATCATGTTATAGGAAGGATCTCAGGATTGGAATGGGAAGGATTTGGATATCCCTTCTCATGCTATAGGAAGTGTCTCAGGTTGGAATGGGAAGGTGTTGGATATCACATCTCGTTATAGGAAGGGTCTCAGGATTGGAATGGGAAGGATTTGGATATCACATCTCTTGCTATAGGAAGGGTCTCAGGTTTTTTATTAGAAACATTGAGCTATCACATCTCATGCTATAGGAAGGGTTTCAGGATTGGAATGGGAAGGATTTGGATATCACATCTCATGCTAAAGGAAGGGTGTCAGGTTTGGAAGGGGAAGGATTTGGATATCATATCTCATGTTATAGGACGGGTCCCATGTTTGGTATTAGAAGCATTGAGATATCACATCTCATGCTATAGGAGGAGTCTCAGGATTGGAATGGGAAGGAGTTGGATATCACGTCTCATGTTATACGAAGGGTCTCAGGATTGGAATGGCAAGGAGTTGGATATCACATCTCATGCTAAAGGAAGGGTCTCAGGTTTGATAGAAGCATTGAGATATCACATCTCATGCTATAGGAAGGAACTCAGGATTGCAATGGGAAGGAGTTGGATATCACATCTCATGCCATAGGATGGGTCATCAGGTTTAGTATAAGCATTGAGATATCACATCTCTGCTATCGGAAGGGTCTCAGGATAGGAATGGGAAGGACTTAGATATCACATCTCATTCTATAGGGAGGGTCTCAGTTTTGATATTAGAAGCATTGAGCTATCACATCTCATGCTATCGGAAGGGTCTCAGGATTGGAATGGGATGGAGTTGGATATCACATCTCAAGCTATCTCGGGATTGGAATGGGAAGGAGTTTGATATCACATCTCAAGCTATAGGAAGGGTCTCAGGCTTGGAAGGGGAAGGATTTGGATCTCACATCTCATGTTTTAGGACGGGTCTCAGGTTTGGTATTAGAAGCATTGAGATATCACATCTCATGGTATAGGAAGGGTCTCAGGATTGGAATGGGAAGGAGTTGGCTATCACATCTCAAGCTATCTCAGGATTGGAATGGGAAGGAGTTTGATATCACATCTCAAGCTATAGGAAGGGTCTCAGGTTTGGAAAGGGAAGGATTTGGATTTCACATCTCATGTTATAGGATGGTTCTCATGTTTGGTTTTAGTAGCATTGAGATATCACATCTCATGCTATCGGAAGGGTCTCAGGTTTGGAAAGGGAAGGATTTGGAGTTCACATGTTATAGGATGGTTCTCAGGTTTGGTTTTAGAAGCATTAAGATATAACATCTCATGCTATAGGAAGGGTCTCAGGTTTGGAATGGGAAGGAGTTGATATCACATCTCATGCTAAAGGAAAGGTCTCAGGTTTGGAAGGGGAAGGATTTGGATCTCACATCTCATGTTTTAGGACGGGTCTCAGGTTTGGTATTAGAAGCATTGAAATATCACATCTCATGGTATAGGAAGGGTCTCAGGATTGGAATGGGAAGGAGTTGGATATCACATTGAATGTGAAGGAGTTTGATATCACATCTCAAACTATAGGAAGGGTCTCAGGTTTGGAAAGGGAATGATTTGGATTTCACAACTCATGTTATAGGATGGTTCTCATGTTTGGTTTTAGAAGCATTGAGATATCACATCTCATGCTATCGGAATGGTCTCAGGTTTGGGAAGGGAAGGATTGGGATTTCACATCTCATGTTATAGGATGGTTCTCATGTTTGTTTTTAGAAGCATTGAGATATCAAATCTCATGCTATTGGAAGGGTCTCAGGTTTGGAATGGGAATGAGTTGGATATCACATCTCATGTTATAGGAAGGAACTCAGGTTTGGTATTAGAAGCATTGAGATATCACATCTCATGCTATAGGAAGGGTCTCAGGATTGGAATGTGAAGGATTTGGATATCACATCATACTAAAGGTAGGGTCTCAGGTTTGGTATAAGCATTGAGATAATACATCTCTGCTATCGGAAGGGTCTCAGGATTGGATTGGGAAGGAGTTGGATATCCCTTCTCATGCTATAGGAAGGGTCTCAGGTTGGAATGGGAAGCGGTTGGATATCACATCTCATGCTATAGGAAGGGTCTCAAGATTGAAATGGGAAGGATTTGTATATCACATCTATTGCTATAAGAAGGGTCTCAGGTTTTTTTATTAGAAACATTGAGATATCACATCTCCTGCTATAGGAAGGGTTTCAGGATTGGAATGGGAAGGATTTGGATATCACATCTCATGCTAAAGGAAGGGTCTCAGGTTTGGAAGGGGAAGGATTTGGATATCATATCTCATGTTATAGGGCGGGTCCCAGGTTTGGTATTAGAAGCATTGAGATATCACATCTCATGGTATAGGAAGGGTCTCAGGATTGGAATGGGAAGGAGTTGGATATCACATCTCATCCAATAGGAAGGGTCTCAGGTTTGGAATGGGAAGGAATTGGATATCACATCATGTTATAGGAAGGATCTCAGGATTGGAATGGGAAGAATTTGGATATCCCTTCTCATGCTATAGGAAGTGTCTCAGGTTGGAATGGGGAGGAGTTGGATATCACATCTCGTTATAGGAAGGGTCTCAGGATTGGAATGGGAAGGATTTGGATATCACATCTCTTGCTATAGGAAGGGTCTCACGTTTTTTATTAGAAACATTGAGCTATCACATCTCATGCTATAGGAAGGGTTTCAGGATTGGAATGGGAAGGATTTGGATATCACATCTCATGCTAAAGGAAGGGTCTCAGGTTTGGAAGGGGAAGGATTTGGATATCACATCTCATATTATAGGACGGGTCCCAGGTTTGGTATTAGAAGCATTGAGATATCACATCTCATGCTATAGGAAGGGTCTAAGGTTTGGAAAGGGGAAGGATTTGGGTATCACATCTCATGTTATAGGACCGGTCTCAGGTTTGGTATTAGAAGCATTGAGATATCAAATCTCATGGTATAGGTCGGGTATCAGAATTGGAATGGGAAGGAGTTGGATATCACATCTCAAGCTATAGAAAGGGTCTCAGGATTGGAATGGGAAGGAGTTTGATATCACATCTCATGCCATGGTATGGGTCTCAGGTTTTGTAGAAGCATTGGGATATCACATCACATGCTATAGGCAGGGTCTAAGGTTGGAATGGGAAGGAGTTGGATATCACATCTCATGTTATAGGAAGGGTCTCAGGATTGGAATGGGAAGGACTTGGATATCACATCTCATTCTATAGGAAGGCTCTCACGGTTGGAAGGGGAAGGAGTTGGATATCACATTTCATGTTAGAGGTAGGATCTCAGGTTTGGTATTAGAGGCATTGAGATATCACATCTCATGCCATCAGAAGGGTCTCAGGATTGGAATGGGAAGGAGTTGGATATCACATCTCATGCTAAAGGGAGGGTCTAAGGTTTGGAAGGGGAAGGATTTGGACATCACATCTCATGTTATAGGAAGGATCTCAGGTTTGGTATTAGAAGCATTGAGATATCACATCTCATGCTATCGGAAGGGTCTCAGGTTTGGTATAAGCATTGAGATATCACATCTCTGTTATCGGAAGGGTCTCAGGATTGGAATGGGAAGGACTTGGATATCACAATTCATGTTATAGGAAGGGTCTCAGGTTTGGTATTAGAAGCATTGAGATATCACATCTCATGCTATAGGAAGGGTCTCAGGATTGGAATGGGAAGGACTTGGATATCACATCTCATGTTATAGGAAGGGTCTCAGGTTTGGTATTAGAAGCATTGAGATATCACATCTCATGCTATAGGAAGGGTCTCAGGAATGGAATGGGACGGACTTGGATATCACATCTCATGATACAGGAAGGGTCTAAGGTTTGGAAAGGGAAGGATTTGGAGTTCACATGTTATAGGAAGGTTCTCAGGTTTGGTTTTAGAAGAATTAAGATATAACATCTCATGCTATAGGAAGGGTCTCAGGTTTGGAATGGGAAGGAGTTGATATCACATCTCATGCTAAAGGAAAGGTCTCAGGTTTGGAAGGGGAAGGATTTGGATCTCACATCTCATGTTTTAGGACGGGTCTCAGGTTTGGTATTAGAAGCATTGAAATATCACATCTCATGGTATAGGAAGGGTCTCAGGATTGGAATGGGAAGGAGTTGGATAACACATTGAATGGGAAGGAGTTTGATATCACATCTCAAGCTATAGGAAGGGTCTCAGGTTTGGAAAGGGAATGATTTGGATTTCACATCTCATGTTATAGGATGGTTCTCATGTTTGGTTTTAGAAGCATTGAGATATCACATCTCATGCTATCGGAAGGGTCTCAGGTTTGGAATGGGAAGGAGTTTGATATCACATCTCATGTTATAGGAAGGATCTCAGGTTTGGTATTAGAAGCATTGAGATATCACATCTCATGCTATAGGAAGGGTCTCAGGATTGGAATCGGAAGGAGTTGTATATGACATCTCATGCCATAGGAAGGGTCTCAGGTTTGGTATAAGCATTGAGATATCACATCTCTGCTATCGGAAGGGTCTCAGGATTGGAATGGGAAGGAGTTGGATATCCCATCTCGTTATAGGAAGGGTCTCAGGTTGGGTATTAGAAGCATTGAGATATCACATCTCATGCTATAGGAAGGGTCTAAGGTTTGGAAAGGGGAAGGATTTGGGTATCACATCTCATGTTATAGGACCGGTCTCAGGTTTGGTATTAGAAGCATTGAGATATCAAATCTCATGGTATAGGTCGGGTATCAGAATTGGAATGGGAAGGAGTTGGATATCACATCTCAAGCTATAGAAAGGGTCTCAGGATTGGAATGGGAAGGAGTTTGATATCACATCTCATGCCATGGTATGGGTCTCAGGTTTTGTAGAAGCATTGGGATATCACATCACATGCTATAGGCAGGGTCTAAGGTTGGAATGGGAAGGAGTTGGATATCACATCTCATGTTATAGGAAGGGTCTCAGGATTGGAATGGGAAGGACTTGGATATCACATCTCATTCTATAGGAAGGCTCTCAGGGTTGGAAGGGGAAGGAGTTGGATATCACATTTCATGTTAGAGGTAGGATCTCAGGTTTGGTATTAGAGGCATTGAGATATCACATCTCATGCCATCAGAAGGGTCTCAGGATTGGAATGGGAAGGAGTTGGATATCACATCTCATGCTAAAGGGAGGGTCTAAGGTTTGGAAGGGGAAGGATTTGGACATCACATCTCATGTTATAGGAAGGATCTCAGGTTTGGTATTAGAAGCATTGAGATATCACATCTCATGCTATCGGAAGGGTCTCAGGTTTGGTATAAGCATTGAGATATCACATCTCTGTTATCGGAAGGGTCTCAGGATTGGAATGGGAAGGACTTGGATATCACAATTCATGTTATAGGAAGGGTCTCAGGTTTGGTATTAGAAGCATTGAGATATCACATCTCATGCTATAGGAAGGGTCTCAGGATTGGAATGGGAAGGACTTGGATATCACATCTCATGTTATAGGAAGGGTCTCAGGTTTGGTATTAGAAGCATTGAGATATCACATCTCATGCTATAGGAAGGGTCTCAGGAATGGAATGGGACGGACTTGGATATCACATCTCATGATACAGGAAGGGTCTAAGGTTTGGAAAGGGAAGGATTTGGAGTTCACATGTTATAGGAAGGTTCTCAGGTTTGGTTTTAGAAGAATTAAGATATAACATCTCATGCTATAGGAAGGGTCTCAGGTTTGGAATGGGAAGGAGTTGATATCACATCTCATGCTAAAGGAAAGGTCTCAGGTTTGGAAGGGGAAGGATTTGGATCTCACATCTCATGTTTTAGGACGGGTCTCAGGTTTGGTATTAGAAGCATTGAAATATCACATCTCATGGTATAGGAAGGGTCTCAGGATTGGAATGGGAAGGAGTTGGATAACACATTGAATGGGAAGGAGTTTGATATCACATCTCAAGCTATAGGAAGGGTCTCAGGTTTGGAAAGGGAATGATTTGGATTTCACATCTCATGTTATAGGATGGTTCTCATGTTTGGTTTTAGAAGCATTGAGATATCACATCTCATGCTATCGGAAGGGTCTCAGGTTTGGAATGGGAAGGAGTTTGATATCACATCTCATGTTATAGGAAGGATCTCAGGTTTGGTATTAGAAGCATTGAGATATCACATCTCATGCTATAGGAAGGGTCTCAGGATTGGAATCGGAAGGAGTTGTATATGACATCTCATGCCATAGGAAGGGTCTCAGGTTTGGTATAAGCATTGAGATATCACATCTCTGCTATCGGAAGGGTCTCAGGATTGGAATGGGAAGGAGTTGGATATCCCATCTCGTTATAGGAAGGGTCTCAGGTTGGGTATTAGAAGCATTGAGATATCACATCTCATGCTATAGGAAGGGTCTAAGGTTTGGAAAGGGGAAGGATTTGGGTATCACATCTCATGTTATAGGACCGGTCTCAGGTTTGGTATTAGAAGCATTGAGATATCAAATCTCATGGTATAGGTCGGGTATCAGAATTGGAATGGGAAGGAGTTGGATATCACATCTCAAGCTATAGAAAGGGTCTCAGGATTGGAATGGGAAGGAGTTTGATATCACATCTCATGCCATGGTATGGGTCTCAGGTTTTGTAGAAGCATTGGGATATCACATCACATGCTATAGGCAGGGTCTAAGGTTGGAATGGGAAGGAGTTGGATATCACATCTCATGTTATAGGAAGGGTCTCAGGATTGGAATGGGAAGGACTTGGATATCACATCTCATTCTATAGGAAG
Organism: Ambystoma mexicanum; assembly: GCF_040938575.1. Lineage (NCBI taxonomy): Eukaryota > Metazoa > Chordata > Amphibia > Caudata > Ambystomatidae > Ambystoma > Ambystoma mexicanum. The sequence goes on from NC_090934.1 coordinate 1,157,377,266, forward strand.
GCTCTCAGGGTTGGAAGGGGAAGGAGTTGGATATCACATTTCATGTTAGAGGTAGGATCTCAGGTTTGGTATTAGAGGCATTGAGATATCACATCTCATGCCATCAGAAGGGTCTCAGGATTGGAATGGGAAGGAGTTGGATATCACATCTCATGCTAAAGGGAGGGTCTAAGGTTTGGAAGGGGAAGGATTTGGACATCACATCTCATGTTATAGGAAGGATCTCAGGTTTGGTATTAGAAGCATTGAGATATCACATCTCATGCTATCGGAAGGGTCTCAGGTTTGGTATAAGCATTGAGATATCACATCTCTGTTATCGGAAGGGTCTCAGGATTGGAATGGGAAGGACTTGGATATCACAATTCATGTTATAGGAAGGGTCTCAGGTTTGGTATTAGAAGCATTGAGATATCACATCTCATGCTATAGGAAGGGTCTCAGGATTGGAATGGGAAGGACTTGGATATCACATCTCATGTTATAGGAAGGGTCTCAGGTTTGGTATTAGAAGCATTGAGATATCACATCTCATGCTATAGGAAGGGTCTCAGGAATGGAATGGGACGGACTTGGATATCACATCTCATGATACAGGAAGGGTCTAAGGTTTGGAAAGGGAAGGATTTGGATATCACATCTCATGTTATTGGACCGGTCTCAGGTTTGGTATTAGAAGCATTGAGATATCAAGTCTCATGGTATAGGACGGGAGTTTGATATCACATCTCATGCCATGGTATGGGTCTCAGGTTTTGTAGAAGCATTGGGATATCACATCTCATGCTATCGGAAGGGTATCAGGATTGGATTTGGAAGGAGTTGGATATCCCATCTCATGCTAGAGGAAGGGTCTCAGGATTGGAATGGGAAAGACTTGGATATCACATCTCATGTTGTAGGAAGGCTCTCAGGTTTGGAAAGGGAAGGAGTTGGATATCACATTTCATGTTAGAGGTAGGATCTCAGGTTTGGTATTAGAGGCATTGAGATATCACATCTCATGCTATCAGAAGGGTATCAGGATTGGAATGGGAAGGAGTTGGATATCACATCGCATGCTAAAGGGAGGGTCTCAGGTTTGGAAGGGGAAGGATTTGGATATCACATCTTATGTTATAGGAAGGATCTCAGGTTTGGTATTAGAAGCATTGAGAAATCACATCTCATGCTATCGGAAGGATCTCAGGATTGGTATTAGAAGCATTGAGAAATCACATCTCATGCTATAGGAAGGGTCTCAGGATTGGAATGGGAAGGAGTTGGATATCACAACTCATGTTATAGGAAGGATCTCAGGTTTGGTATTAGAAGCATAAAGATATCACATCTCATGCTATAGGAAGGGTCTCATGATTGGAATGGGAAGGAGTTGGATATCACATCTCATGCTAAAGGAAGGGTCTCAGTTTTGGCAGAAGCATTGCGATATCACATCTCATGCTATAGGACGGGTCTCAGGATTGGAATCGGAAGGAGTTGGATATCACGTCTCATGTTATAGGAAGGGTCTCAGGATTGGAATGGGAAGGAGTTGGATATCCCTTCTCATACTATAGGGAGGGTCTCAGTTTTGATATTAGAAGCATTGAGCTATCACATCTCATGCTATCGGAAGGGTCTCAGGATTGGAATGGGAAGGACTTAGATATCACATCTCATACTATAGGGAGGGTCTCAGTTTTGATATTAGAAGCATTGAGCTATCACATGTCATGATATCGGAAGGGTCTCAGGATTGGAATGGGATGGAGTTGGATATCACATCTCAAGCTATCTCAGGATTGGAATGGGAAGGAGTTTGATATCACATCTCAAGCTATAGGAAGGGTCTCAGGTTTGGAAGGGGAAGGATTTGGATCTCACATCTCATGTTTTAGGACAGGTCTCAGGTTTGGTATTAGAAGCATTGAGATATCACATCTCATGGTATAGGAAGGGTCTCAGGATTGGAATGGGAAGGAGTTGGCTATCACATCTCAAGCTATCTCAGGATTGGAATGGGAAGGAGTTTGATATCACATCTCAAGCTATAGGAAGGGTCTCAGGTTTGGAAAGGGAAGGATTTGGATTTCACATCTCATGTTATAGGATGGTTCTCATGTTTGGTTTTAGTAGCATTGAGATATCACATCTCATGCTATCGGAAGGGTCTCAGGTTTGGAAAGGGAAGGATTTGGATTTCACATGTTATAGGATGGTTCTCAGGTTTGGTTTTAGAAGCATTAAGATATAACATCTCATGCTATAGGAAGGGTCTCAGGTTTGGAAGGGGAAGGATTTGGATCTCACATCTCATGTTTTAGGACGGGTCTCAGGTTTGGTATTAGAAGCATTGAAATATCACATCTCATGGTATAGGAAGGGTCTCAGGATTGGAATGGGACGGAGTTGGATATCACATTGAATGGGAAGGAGTTTGATATTACATCTCATGCTATAGGAAGGGTTTCAGGTTTGGTAGAAGCATTGAGATATCACATCTCATGCTATAGGAAGAGTCTCAGGTTTGGGAAGGGAAGGATTTGGATTTCACATCTCATGTTATAGGATGGTTCTCATGTTTGGTTTTTGAAGCATTGAGATATCACATCTCATGCTATCGGAAGGGTCTCAGGTTTGGAATTGGAAGGAGTTGGATATCACATCTCATGTTATAGGAAGGATCTCAGGTTTGGTATTAGAAGCATTGAGATATCACATCTCACACACAAAGCAAGATCACTTACAAACTACTCAAAACAGTTGTTATATCAAAAATATATACACATTTATTTTAAGGCCTTTAAAACAATGAACGTAGCGAGAAAATCACAATATAACAATATTAAACCAACACATACCATACCAATACAATATATATACAAATACGACAGTCGCAAGCGTTATATGCACGAAATGTGTAGTCCACCTGCAAGGGAAGGAAAACAGGCAGTGCGATACAATGCTTTCGACTCAGTTCGCCTTCAGAGGCACCTAACTAGATGGAAGTCCGAGCCCTGCGAAGAGTGGAGCCTTGTGCTCAAAAGTACCTGCACACGCTGGTGCCAACGGGCAAAAGGGGAGTCTCTTCTAAGGAAATCAGACAGTTCAGTTCGGTGCACAAATGAAGGAGAACAAGTTCCGCGACTCAAGCGCAGCCTCCACAGTGGGCAGAAGCAGAGCGCGAGTACGGCAAAAGGGTGCTGTTTTACACAGCGGGGAAAAGCAATGGGCTCCTGCAGGAGGGCGACCAGATCCTAGCTAAACTACTCACCAGTCCCCGATGCAAGCAGACCCAGGCTTCTCCGCGTCAGTTTCAGCAGCTGGCAGGTTCAGAAGAGCAGGGAACGCCTCGTCGTCGTGTTGAGTAAAAAGACGTCCCAATCGAAGAAACCTGCACAGTTTTGTCACCACAGCAGGGCAACGGAGCGGCCGTGTGTATCTGAGCCAAATGTACACTACTCACTTCCGACCTGGGAACGCCGTGTACGAAGCGTGTGAGAGTGACAAGGACTCGAAATACAACACAACCTGGCGGCGGTTACAGAGCAAGACTCCCGTGTAAGCTGGTCAGTCAACTGGATGGCCCAGAGACGCTTCCGAAGGCTTACTGGCAGGAGATGATGAAGATGCCGAGAATAGCTGTTCCCGCTATTCCAAGGGACGAAGCACCAGTACAGGCCTTCTGGTTCGATCAAAGGTGAAAAGGGTTTCACAAGGCGACAGCAGTGTAGAGCAGAAGTCCTTCAGCGGGTCACCAGCGATTCCTCGGTCCAGCCTCTTGGTTGCAGGATACTTGGCTCCTGTATTCCTTCGTTCGTGAGAACTCAGGAGATCGACATGGTAGTGGTGTTTCCAGCCCCCTCTTATCCACGGTTCCCTTCGCGCCAAAATGGAGGGGACCCAATGGGAGATCCGCTCATCAACCCTCACACCATACGTGGACCAATCACGGACCACGGTGGTCCCAGGCATTCACACCACCCTAGACTCTTTGGCACCCAGGATGTGTATTGGGACCAGACATCCCAGCCCACACCCTGGAGGCGCACAAAAGACATGTAGAAGCCCGCGAAAGCATCCGTGTTTCGCGGGAAATTACATGCCCAAATAAGGAAGGCCCCGGGTCGGCTCGACCTGGGGAAGGTGAAGGGAGCAAGACGGTCAGCGGACAGGACAAAGGAGCCTCGTGGTCTGGCCATTTTGGGAGCCAGGCCACCATTTTGGGTTAAGCGCAGAAAACGCGCTTAGAACGCCAAAAGGAGCTCAAAATACAAAGAAACGATCGCTGCCACCATTCCCGTCCCTGAATTACTTGCACCGATCAAATACAATCCTAAACGAGTATCTAGGGCCTGTAGAAGGCTAGAGACCCAAGAGAGCTGTAACTTAGCTTACAGTGCCCTCTTGTGTCATGTTGCACGAAAGCCGCAACATGATAAAAGAAACTACGGGAAACAGCGTTCCCCGGTACTGACTGTCTTAAGGGCATGTCAGTTTCCCCATAAGAAAAGGAGCGAAAGCCCAGAGGAGTGCAGCAGAAGGCTGCACTTCTCTGGCAAAGTCAAGAACAAGGTGAAAAACAACAGCAAAAAGTTTAGGGGTTGCCACATGGAAGGAAAATTACCTACAATTACGAAATCTTTCCTAACACTCGTCCCTCCTAGACTATGGACAGGGGGAACTAATCCACCCCTGGATGAGTCTCTTGTTCAGGTCGGTTAAACATTCTGGACAACCCATCAGCATTGCTATGTTGGACACCTGGCCTATGCTCAATAGTGAAGTCGAAGCCTTGTAGACTTATGGACCACCTAAGCAACTTTGGATTCTCCCCCTTCATGTTCATTAGCCACTTTAACGGCTTATGGTCAGTTTGCACAGTGAAGTGGGTCCCATAGAGGTAGGGCCTCAGCTTCCTTAGGGCGCACACAACAGAGAAACATTCTTTCTCTACCGTGGACCATCTGAGCTCTCTGTCCTTAAGCTGGCAGCTAATAAAACCAATAGGGTGTTCCTTACCCTTCTCATCTACTTGTGATAGTACAGCTCCTATCCCAGTGTCAGAGGCGTCCGTCTGCACGATAAAAGGTCTTTGATAATCAGGGGCCCTGAGGACAGGGGCCTGGCACAAGGAGTCTTTTAAGCCATTGAAGGCCTTCTCACACTCGTCGGTCCAAGTTACCGTCTTGGGTTTCTTCGGAGTTGTGAGGGCAGTCAGAGGGGCAGCTATGGTGCCATAGTCTGCCACAAAATTGCGGTAATACCCCGTGAGTCCTAAGAAGGCTCTCACTTGGGTTTGCGTAGTGGGGGTAGGCCAGTCTTGTACTGCTTGTACTTTACTGGGAAGAGGCTGTATCCTCCCTCCACCTACTTCATGTCCAAGGTAAACCACTGAGCCTTGTCCAATCTGGCATTTACTAGCCTTTATGGTCAGGTGTGCTTTCTGAAGAGCCTGGAGCACAATCCCGAGGTGTTTCACATGGTCTTCCCAGGTGGCACTGAAAACTGCTATATCGTCCAGATATGCAAGACAGAATTCGTCCAACCCATTCAACACATGTTTCACAAGCCTCTGGAAAGTGGCAGGTGCATTCTTCAACCCGAACGGCATTACCCGGAATTGGTAAAGGCCGTCTGGAGTAGAAAATGCTGTCTTCTCCTTGGCATGTTCTGCTAAAGCTATTTGCCAATAGCCAGCAGTGAGGTCAAACGTGCTGAGGTACTTGGAGGCACCCAAAGTATCCACCAGCTCATCTGTTCGAGGCAAGGGGTGTGCATCTGTCTTGGTGACAGCATTCAGAGCCCTGTAATCCACGCAGAACCTCAATTCAGAAGTGCCTGCCTTTGGAACCAAAACCACAGGGCTGGACCAAGGACTACTAGAGGGTTCAATCACCCCAAGGTCTAACATCTTGTTGACCTCGGTCTTAATATAAGACCGTACTTTGTCTGACATCCTGTATCCCCTACTTTTGGTAGGTACACTGTCTCCTGTGTCAATGTTATGTTTGCATCAAGGTGTCAAACCAGGCGACTGTGAAAACGGGGGAAAACTGCCTAAGCAAACTTTTCACCTCAGCCTGCTGATCAGAAGTCAGGTGAGGGGCCACTCGGACACCCTCAAAGGAGCTATCTGAAGGACCGCTTTGGAATAGGTCGGGGAGAGGTTCAGACTCCTCTTCCTCAACGTCTGAAGCCAGTAGCAGTGCTGCGATTTCGACTCTTGGGACGAAAGCCTTCAGCCTATTCACGTGAAACACTTTTGGAGCCTGTCCAGGCCTTCCAAGGTCCACTAAATAGTTAACCTCACCCACGGGCTCAACCACTGTGTAAGGGCCTGACCATTTGTCCTGTAAAGCTCGAGGCCTTATGGGATTCGTGATCAGGACTTGCTGACCAGGTGTAAAGTTGATGAGGGAAGCTTTCTGGTCGTACCAATGTTTCACCAGCGCTTGTCCTGCCTTCAATTTATCACTAGCCAAGCCCATCAGAAGTACCATCCGTTTTCTGAGCCCTAGCACATAATCAACTACGTTGGTAGTAACAGGGGGAGTGGGCATCTCCCATCCCTCTTTGACGATTGCTAAGGGTCCCCGTACGGGATGACCGAACAGAAGTTCGAAGGGGCTGAAGCCAACACCCTCCTGTGGTACCTCTCGGTAGGCAAACAGTAAGCATGGTAACAGAAGATCCCATTTTCTTCTCTGAGGCTCCTCCAGAGCCCCAATCATGCTCTTTAACGTTCTGTTGAAACGTTCCACCAGACCATTGGTCTGGGGGTGGTATGCAGAAGAGAACTTGTAGGTGACCCCACATTCTTTCCACATAGCCTGCATATACTTCGACATAAAGTTGCTGCCACGATCCGACACAACTTCTTTAGGGAAGCCAACCCTAGTAAATATGCCAAGTAAAGCTTTTGCAACTGACTTGGCAGTTACAGTTTTCAATGGGATGGCCTCAGGATATCTGGTTGCATGGTCGACCAGCACCAGGATAAACCTATTGCCTGAGGATGTTTGCGGGTCAAGGGGACCAATGATGTCGATCCCTACCCTTTCAAATGGTACCCCCACAACTGGGAGCGGTACCAACGGAGCTTGGATTGTCGCGCCAACCTTACCAGACAACTGGCAGGAGGCACAACTCCTGCAGTGACTTTCTACTTGCACCCCCATCTTGGGCCAGTAGAAGTGCATGGATAACCTTTGCTTGGTCCTCTTCATACCAAGGTGACCAGCAAGGGGAACTTCATGCGCCAACTGCAGGAGGAAGGGCCTAACAGCAAGGGGAACCACCAACCTCCTATGGTCTCCTTCTGTAGACTCTGTGGGCTCACTATACAGGAGTCCACCTTCCCATTAAATCCTATGCGTCCCAGGAGGTTCACCCTCAAGCTGGGAGCAGGCCTGTCTCCTTAGGCCTTCCAGAGATGGGCACTCACGTTGGCCTTTACTGAATTCGTCCCTATCAGGACCTCCTTCAACTAACAAGTCTTTTAGTTCAGGATGATCGTTGGGGTCAAATACTTCAGGCATCGCCACCTCCTCGTCAGGCCCGGGCGATTGACCAACTTCCTCCACCGCAGTGGTAGGCGAGCTCGGGGGAATATTCTCTTTCCCTCGTCTTGACTTGTCGACTCCTTTCGCCTTGGGTTTCCCCTTCGGCTGGGGCGGCGTATTGGACTTGGCCAATGCTGCCCGTGCTTGAGACCGTGTGTAGGGTCTTTCGGCAGTGTCTCCTACGAGCCCTAAAGCTCTGAGATCATTACCTAACAAGACCTTTCCCGGGACGTTTCTCTGAATGCTCACTGGAATCCTGACTGCTGTACCATTTAAAGTAAGATTTACAGGTATTACTGGAAACATACGGAGGGGGCCGTCAGCCAACTTAGTGGGCATCAGAGTAGCTCTGGCAACTTCCTCTGAGTCTACCAAGGTAGAATCCACTACAGTGTGACTGCACCCACTATCCCTAAGAGCTGGAGTATCTACTCCATTGATCAGCACACTGTCTTTAAAGTAGTGCTTGGTATTATCCGGAATCCTAGCATAAGCCTCTGCGACTTTAGGCTCCCAGGAACCCAGGGACACTAAAACTACCTCAGCCTCTATCCCGCTGGGAAATGAGTCTGAGGAGAAGGATGCTCCTGTAATCTCTTCTTCCTCGTAGGAGGAGAAGGCCAGATTAGCGGAGTGGACCCCCAAAGGTCTAACCTTACAACGGGGATCCCCCTTCACGTGGTCAGTTGCTCCACAAGCAAAACAAGATCCATTGGGTCTGTTTACATAGGGAGGCTTATTGTAACCAGGGTTCTGTTTCGGAGGCTGTCCTCCACTACCCTGTGAGTTCTCTTGTGTCTTACCCTTATTTTTCTTTTTGTGGCCCTTATGAGAAGAAGATTTAGCAGATTCTCCACCCTCCATATCTTTGGACTTTTTCCCCTCCTCCTGCTTACCAGGATGAGTTTTGTCCTTATGGGACACTCGATGTGACACCCATAAGTCTGCTGCAATGGCCAGCTTCTTAGGATCTATCTCCTTCGAATTGGCCAAATGCTGCTTAAGCTCCGGGGAAGAAGAAGCAAAAATGTGTTCCAGCATGACAAGATTTATCATGCCTTCGAAGGTAGAAACCTTATAACCTTCGACCCAGCCAGTTAAGTTTTTCAAGGATTCAGTGACATAAGATACCCAAGTACCACCTTCCTTTTTCTTATACTCTCTGAAACGTTTCAAATATTGGGCCGGAGTCTTCCCAAACTTTAAAATGAGAGTTTGCTTTAACATTGCGAAATCAGCTCGCTCAGCCTTCGACATTTCCATAATGGCACTACAGCCAGATTGGGGCAGTCTGCTGAGTAACCAGGCAATCTTATCAGCATTGTCAACTTGTTGAACTTCGCATGCATACTCAAACGCATTCAGCCAGTCCATAATGTCATTCCTTTCTTCATACACACTGAGCAGATCTTTCGGAAACCGTGGATGAGAGGAGGCCCCAGACCCATGTCCAGGACCCTTGGACCCATTTACAACCTGAAGCTTGGCCAGTTCCAACTGGTGATCCCTGTCTTTCTGTTTTTCTGCCTGTTCGATTTTTAGTTTGGCTATGCTGAATTCAAGCTCCTGCTGCCTAAACCGCAGCTCTTGCTTCTTGAATTCAAGCATAGCATCCCCATCAACACTGGCAGAGGAAACATTAGACATCTCGTCCTCCCTGTCCTCGTGGTCGCGATGGATCAGTGCGGCGGCAGAACCGTTGGTTCTACCAGTGAGAGCAGCCCCACCACCTTCCGCACTGTCCTCAGAAGTTATAGCGTGAAGCTGCGCTTCTTGCCACGCAAAGATTCTTTGGATCATTTCCAATTTCGTGCCTTGAGAGGAAACACCTCTCTCCGCACACATCTTCTTCAATGTTTCTGATTTGGAAGCATTTAAAGTTAACAAGGTATTTGTTTCCATACTGTTAGATAGGACTATGGCCTTTTTAAAGTTATACTACAACAATTCACTACGTGTCCTGGTTGGAATAACCTGAAATGCCTTAGTTTGTGCGCAACACTGGATACCTTTAGTCGTATCCCACCGCTGTACACCAATTTGTTAAGACGGATTTCTGAACTCTGTCCTGGTGGCGCAGAAGTTCAGAAGGCCAACCTAATTACTTGGAACAGGGTAACCTCTGTACGAGCCAGACCAATCAAGGTAGCGATCGCGGCGGGTCAAGACTAGGTCTCAAGAGGGGTGAGGGTGACTGAAAGCCCGCAATGAGCACACAAAGCAAGATCACTTACAAACTACTCCAAACAGTTGTTATATCAAAAATATATACACATTTATTTTAAGGCCTTTAAAACAATGACCGTAGCGAGAAAATCACAATATAACGATATTAAACCAACACATACCATACCAATACAATATATATACAAATACGACAGTCGCAAGCGTTATATGCACAAAATGTGTAGTCCACCTGCAAGGGAAGGAAAACAGGCAGTGCGATGCAATGCTTTCGACTCAGTTCGCCTTCAGAGGCACCTAACTAGATGGAAGTCTGAGCCCTGCGAAGAGTGGAGCCTTGTGCTCAAAAGTACCTGCACACGCTGGTGCCAACGGGCAAAAGGGGAGTCTCTTCTAAGGAAATCAGGCAGTTCAGTTCAGTGCACAAATGAAGGAGAACAAGTTCCGCGACTCAAGCGCAGCCTCCACAGTGGCAGAAGCAGAGCGCGAGTACGGCAAAAGGGTGCTGTTTTACACAGCGGGGAAAAGCAATGGGCTCCTGCAGGAGGGCGACCAGATCCTAGCTAAACTACTCATCGGTCCCCGATGCAAGCAGACCCAGGCTTCTCCGCGTCAGTTTCAGCAGCTGGCAGGTTCAGAAGAGCAGGGAACGCCTCGTCGTCGTGTTGAGTAAAAAGACGTCCCAATCGAAGAAACCTGCACAGTTTTGTCACCACAGCAGGGCAATGGAGCGGCCGTGTGTATCTGAGCCAAATGTACACTACTCACTTCCGACCTGGGAACGCCAAGTGTACGAAGCGTGTGAGAGTGACAAGGACTCGAAATACAACACAACCTGGCGGCGGTTACAGAGCAAGACTCCCGTGTAAGCTGGTCAGTCAACTGGATGGCCCAGAGACGCTTCCAAAGGCTTACTGGCAGGAGATGATGAAGATGCCGAGAATAGCTGTTCCCGCTATTCCAAGGGACGAAGCACCAGTACAGGCCTTCTGGTTCGATCAAAGGTGAAAAGGGTTTCACAAGGCGACAGCAGTGTAGAGCAGAAGTCCTTCAGCGGGTCACCAGCGATTCCTCGGTCCAGCCTCTTGGTTGCAGGATACTTGGCTCCTGTATTCCTTCGTTCGTGAGAACTCAGGAGATTGACATGGTAGTGGTGTTTCCAGCCCCATCTTATCCACGGTTCCCTTCGCGCCAAAACGGAGGGGACCCAATGGGAGATCCGCTCATCAACACTCACACCATACGTGGACCAATCACGGACCACGGTGGTCCCAGGCATTCACACCACCCCAGACTCTCTGGCACCCAGGATGTGTATTGGGACCAGACATCCCAGCCCACACCCTGGAGGCGCACAAAAGACATGTAGAAGCCCGCAAAAGCATCCGTGTTTCGCGGGAAATTACATGCCCAAATAAGGAAGGCCCCGGGTCGGCTCGACCTGGGGAAGGTGAAGGGAGCAAGACGGTCAGCGGACAGGACAAAGGAGCCTCGTGGTCTGGCCATTTTGGGAGCCAGGCCACCATTTTGGGTTAAGCGCAGAAAACGCGCTTAGAACGCCAAAAGGAGCTCAAAATACAAAGAAACGATCGCTGCCACCATTCCCATCCCTGAATTACTTGCACAGATCAAATACAATCCTAAACGAGTATCTAGGGCCTGTTGAAGGCTAGAGACCCAAGAGAGCTGTAACTTAGCTTACAGTGCCCTCTTGTGTCATGTTGCACGAAAGCCGCAACATGATAAAAGAAACTACGGGAAACAGCGTTCCCCGGTACTGACTGTCTTAAGGGCATGTCAGTTTCCCCATAAGAAAAGGAGCGAAAGCCCAGAGGAGTGCAGCAGAAGGCTGCACTTCTCTGGCAAAGTCAAGAACAAGGTGAAAAACAACAGCAAAAAGTTTAGGGGTTGCCACATGGAAGGAAAATTACCTACAATTACGAAATCTTTCCTAACAGGATGGTTCTCATGTTTGGTTTTTGAAGCATTGAGATATCACATCTCATGCTATCGGAAGGGTCTCGGGTTTGGAATTGGAAGGAGTTGGATATCACATCTCATGTTATAGGAAGGATCTCAGGTTTGGTATTAGAAGCATTGAGATATCACATCTCATGCTATAGGAAGCGTCTCAGGATTGGAATGGGAAGGACTTGGATGTCACATCTCATGCTATAGGAAGGGTCTCAAGTTTGATATCAGAAGCTTTGAGATAACAAATCTCATGATATCGGAAGGGTCTCAGGATTGGAATGTGAAGGAGTTGGATATCACATCTCATGATAAAGGAAGGGTCTCAGAATTGGAATGGGAAGGAGTTGGATATCACATCTCAAGCTATAGGAAGGGTCTCAGGTTTGGTAGAAGCATTGGGATATCACATCTCATGCTATCGGAAGGGTCTCAGGTTGGAATGGGAAGGATTTGGATATCACATCTCATGTTATAGGAAGGATCTCAGGTTTGGTATTAGAAGCATTGAGATATCACATCTCATTCTATAGGAAGGGTCTCAGGATTGGAATGGGAAGGAGTTGGATATCACATCTCATGCTATAGGAAGGGTCTCAGGAATGGAATGGGAAGGAGTTTTATATGACATCTCATGCCATAGGAAGGATCTCAGGTTTGGTATAAGCTTTGAGATATCACATCTCATTCTATAGGAAGGGTCTCAGGATTGGAATGGGAAGGAGTTGGATATCACATCTCATGCTATAGGAAGGGTCTCAGGATTTGAATGGGAAGGAGTTGGATATCACATCTCATCCAATAGGAAGGGTCTCAGGTTTGGAATGGAAAGGAATTGGATATCACATCATGTTATAGGAAGGATCTCAGGATTGGAATGGGAAGGATTTGGATATCCCTTCTCATGCTATAGGAAGTGTCTCAGGTTGGAATGGGAAGGTGTTGGATATCACATCTCGTTATAGGAAGGGTCTCAGGATTGGAATGGGAAGGATTTGGATATCACATCTCTTGCTATAGGAAGGGTCTCAGGTTTTTTATTAGAAACATTGAGCTATCACATCTCATGCTATAGGAAGGGTTTCAGGATTGGAATGGGAAGGATTTGGATATCACATCTCATGCTAAAGGAAGGGTGTCAGGTTTGGAAGGGGAAGGATTTGGATATCATATCTCATGTTATAGGACGGGTCCCATGTTTGGTATTAGAAGCATTGAGATATCACATCTCATGCTATAGGAGGAGTCTCAGGATTGGAATGGGAAGGAGTTGGATATCACGTCTCATGTTATACGAAGGGTCTCAGGATTGGAATGGCAAGGAGTTGGATATCACATCTCATGCTAAAGGAAGGGTCTCAGGTTTGATAGAAGCATTGAGATATCACATCTCATGCTATAGGAAGGAACTCAGGATTGCAATGGGAAGGAGTTGGATATCACATCTCATGCCATAGGATGGGTCATCAGGTTTAGTATAAGCATTGAGATATCACATCTCTGCTATCGGAAGGGTCTCAGGATAGGAATGGGAAGGACTTAGATATCACATCTCATTCTATAGGGAGGGTCTCAGTTTTGATATTAGAAGCATTGAGCTATCACATCTCATGCTATCGGAAGGGTCTCAGGATTGGAATGGGATGGAGTTGGATATCACATCTCAAGCTATCTCGGGATTGGAATGGGAAGGAGTTTGATATCACATCTCAAGCTATAGGAAGGGTCTCAGGTTTGGAAGGGGAAGGATTTGGATCTCACATCTCATGTTTTAGGACGGGTCTCAGGTTTGGTATTAGAAGCATTGAGATATCACATCTCATGGTATAGGAAGGGTCTCAGGATTGGAATGGGAAGGAGTTGGCTATCACATCTCAAGCTATCTCAGGATTGGAATGGGAAGGAGTTTGATATCACATCTCAAGCTATAGGAAGGGTCTCAGGTTTGGAAAGGGAAGGATTTGGATTTCACATCTCATGTTATAGGATGGTTCTCATGTTTGGTTTTAGTAGCATTGAGATATCACATCTCATGCTATCGGAAGGGTCTCAGGTTTGGAAAGGGAAGGATTTGGAGTTCACATGTTATAGGATGGTTCTCAGGTTTGGTTTTAGAAGCATTAAGATATAACATCTCATGCTATAGGAAGGGTCTCAGGTTTGGAATGGGAAGGAGTTGATATCACATCTCATGCTAAAGGAAAGGTCTCAGGTTTGGAAGGGGAAGGATTTGGATCTCACATCTCATGTTTTAGGACGGGTCTCAGGTTTGGTATTAGAAGCATTGAAATATCACATCTCATGGTATAGGAAGGGTCTCAGGATTGGAATGGGAAGGAGTTGGATATCACATTGAATGTGAAGGAGTTTGATATCACATCTCAAACTATAGGAAGGGTCTCAGGTTTGGAAAGGGAATGATTTGGATTTCACATCTCATGTTATAGGATGGTTCTCATGTTTGGTTTTAGAAGCATTGAGATATCACATCTCATGCTATCGGAATGGTCTCAGGTTTGGGAAGGGAAGGATTGGGATTTCACATCTCATGTTATAGGATGGTTCTCATGTTTGTTTTTAGAAGCATTGAGATATCAAATCTCATGCTATTGGAAGGGTCTCAGGTTTGGAATGGGAAGGAGTTGGATATCACATCTCATATTATAGGACGGGTCCCAGGTTTGGTATTAGAAGCATTGAGATATCACATCTCATGCTATAGGAGGAGTCTCAGGATTGGAATGGGAAGGAGTTGGATATCACTTCTCATGTTATAGGAAGGGTCTCAGGATTGGAATGGCAAGGAGTTGGATATCACATCTCATGCTATAGGGAGGGTCTCAGGTTTGATATTAGAAGCATTGAGATATCACATCTCATGCTATCGGAAGGGTCTCAGGATTGGAATGGGAAGGAGTTGGATATCACATATGCTAAAGGAAAGGTCTCAGGTGTGGAAGGGGAAGGATTTGGATCTCACATCTCATGTTTTAGGACGGGTCTCAGGTTTGGTATTAGAAGCCTTGAGATATCACATCTCATGGTATAATAAGGGTCTCAGGATTGGAATGGGAAGGAGTTGGATATCACATCTCAAGCTATCTCAGGATTGGAATGGGAAGGAGTTTGATATCACATCTCGAGCTATAGGAAGGGTCTCAGGTTTGGGAAGGGAAGGATTCGGATTTCACATCTCGTTATAGGATGGTTCTCATGTTTGTTTTTAGAAGCATTGTGATATCAAATCTCATGCTATTGGAAGGGTCTCAGGTTTGGAATGGGAAGGAGTTGGATATCACATCTCATGTTATAGGAAGGATCTCAGGTTTGGTATTAGAAGCATTGAGATATCACATCTCATGCTATAGGAAGGGTCTCAGGATTGGAATGTGAAGGATTTGGATATCACATCATACTAAAGGTAGGGTCTCAGGTTTGGTATAAGCATTGAGATATCAGATCTCTGCTATCGGAAGGGTCTCAGGATTGGATTGGGAAGGAGTTGGATATCCCTTCTCATGCTATATTAAGGGTCTCAGGTTGGAATGGGAAGGAGTTGGATATCACATCTCATGCTATAGGAAGGGTCTCAAGATTGAAATGGGAAGGTTTTGGATATCACATCTCTTGCTATAGGAAGGGTCTCAGGTTTTTTATTAGAAACATTGAGATATCAGATCTCATGCTTTAGGAAGGGTTTCAGGATTGGAATGGGAAGGATTTGGATATCACATCTCATGCTAAAGGAAGGGTCTCAGGTTTGGAAGGGGAAGGATTTGGATATCATATCTCATGTTATAGGGCGGGTCCCAGGTTTGGTATTAGAAGCATTGAGATATCACATCTCATGGTATATGAAGGGTCTCAGGATTGGAATGGGAAGGAGTTGGATATCACATCTCATCCAATAGGAAGGGTCTCAGGTTTGGAATGGGAAGGAATTGGATATCACATCATGTTATAGGAAGGATCTCAGGATTGGAATGGGAAGGATTTGGATATCCCTTCTCATGCTATAGGAAGTGTCTCAGGTTGGAATGGGAAGGAGTTGGATATCACATCTCGTTATAGGAAGGGTCTCAGGATTGGAATGGGAAGGAGTTTGATATCACATCTCATGCTATAGGAAGGGTCATCAGGTTTGGTATAAGCATTGAGATATCACATCTCTGCTATCGGAAGGGTCTCAGGATGGAATGGGAAGGATTTGGATATCACATCTCATGTTATAGGAAGGATCTCAGGTTTGGTATTAGAAGCATTGAGATATCACATCTCATGCTATAGGAAGGGTCTCAGGATTGGAATCGGAAGGAGTTGGATATCACATCTCATGCTATAGGAATGGTCTCAGGAATGGAATGGGAAGGAGTTTTATATGACATCTCATGCCATAGGAAGGATCTCAGGTTTGGTATAAGCATTGAGATATCACATCTCTGCTATCGGAAGAGTCTCAGGATTGGAATGGGAAGGAGTTGGATATCCAATCTCATGTTATAGGAAGGGTCTCAGGTTTGGTATTAGAAGCATTAAGATATCACATCTCATGCTATAGGAAGCGTCTCAGGATTGGAATGGGAAGGACTTGGATGTCACATCTCATGCTATAGGGAGGGTCTCAAGTTTGATATCAGAAGCTTTGAGATAAAAAATCTCATGATATCGGAAGGGTCTCAGGATTGGAATGTGAAGGAGTTTGATATCACATCTCATGATAAAGGAAGGGTCTAAGGTTTGGAAGGGGAAGGATTTGGATATCACATCTCATGTTATAGGACGGGTCTCAGGTTTGGTATTAGAAGCATTGCGATATCAAGTCTCATGGTATAGGAAGGGTCTCAGAATTGGAATGGGAAGGAGTTGGATATCACATCTCAAGCTATAGGAAGGGTCTCAGGATTGGAATGGGGAGGAGTTTGATATCACATCTCATGCCATAGTATGGGTCTCAGGTTTGGTAGAAGCATTGGGATATCACATCTCATGCTATCGGAAGGGTCTCAGGTTGGAATGGGAAGGATTTGGATATCACATCTCATGTTATAGGAAGGATCTCGGGTTTGGTATTAGAAGCATTGAGATATCACATCTCATGCTATAGGAAGGGTCTCAGGATTGGAATGGGAAGGAGTTGGATATCACATCTCATGCTATAGGAAGGGTCTCAGGAATGGAATGGGAAGGAGCTTTATATGACATCTCATGCCATAGGAAGGGTCTCAGGTTTGGAATGGGAAGGAATTGGATATCACATCATGTTATAGGAAGGATCTCAGGATTGGAATGGGAAGGATTTGGATATCCCTTCTCATGCTATAGGAAGTGTCTCAGGTTGGAATGGGAAGGAGTTGGATATCACATCTCATTATAGGAAGGGTCTCAGGATTGGAATGGGAAGGATTTGGATATCACATCTCTTGCTATAGGAAGGGTCTCATGTTTTTTATTAGAAACATTGAGCTATCACATCTCATGCTATAGGAAGGGTTTCAGGATTGGAATGGGAAGGATTTGGATATCACATCTCATGCTAAAGGAAGGGTCTCAGGTTTGGAAGGGGAAGGATTTGGATATCACATCTCATGTTATAGGACGGGTCTCAGGTTTGGTATTAGAAGCCTTGAGATATCACATCTCATGGTATAATAAGGGTCTCAGGATTGGAATGGGAAGGAGTTGGATATCACATCTCAAGCTATCTCAGGATTGGAATGGGAAGAAGTTTGATATCACATCTCGAGCTATAGGAAGGGTCTCAGGTTTGGGAAGGGAAGGATTGGGATTTCACATCTCGTTATAGGATGGTTCTCATGTTTGTTTTTAGAAGCATTGAGATATCAAATCTCATGCTATTGGAAGGGTCTCAGGTTTGGAATGGGAAGGAGTTGGATATCACATCTCATGTTATAGGAAGGATCTCAGGTTTGGTATTAGAAGCATTGAGATATCACATATCATGCTATAGGAGGAGTCTCAGGATTGGAATGGGAACGAGTTGGATATCACGTCTCATGTTATAGGAAGGGTCTCAGGATTGGAATGGCAAGGAGTTGGATATCACATCTCATGCTATAGGGAGGGTCTCAGGTTTGATATTAGAAGCATTGAGATATCACATCTCATGCTATCGGAAGGGTCTCAGGATTGGAATGGGAAGGAGTTGGATATCACATATGCTAAAGGAAAGGTCTCAGGTTTGGAAGGGGAAGGATTTGGATCTCACATCTCATGTTTTAGGAAGGATCTCAGGTTTGGTATTAGAAGCATTGAGATATCACATCTCATGCTATAGGAAGGGTCTCAGGATTGGAATGTGAAGGATTTGGATATCACATCATACTAAAGGTAGGGTCTCAGGTTTGGTATAAGCATTGAGATATCACATCTCTGCTATCGGAAGGGTCTCAGGATTGGATTGGGAAGGAGTTGGATATCCCTTCTCATGCTATAGGAAGGGTCTCAGGTTGGAATGGAAAGGAGTTGGATATCACATCTCATGCTATAGGAAGGGTCTTGTAGGGTATTTTGTGGAGATTTGGGGCCTGACGGTATTTTCTTACCGTCGAAAAATAACTTAGCAACAATCACTCCTTGTATTCAGATTGGGCCATGTACAACAATAATACAGTGGACATGCATTATTTCAGCACACAGACATGCGTATTTGGTATGCGTGGTTGGTATGCGTGGTTGGTGGTATTTTGGTGAGCATAATTCCCTTGTTTTATTTGTGGCCCCAATATCCAGAACCCCTTATTTTTGCTTAGATTTTTCGTGTAATCACTAGAGAGACCTCAGGCTTGCATTTCAGGAACACCACATTTTCATTTTTAGTGTGCCACCATGGGCAATTTCTCTCTGTCTTATCTACGGCAGCGAGCTATCATGTGGTATTTTCACTATCTTATATACGGTAGTGAACTATGTCCCGGGCCTCCCTTTTTGCCGACTCATAGACCTCCGACAAACTACAACACACACAGTTAGTTATAACTGCTCATACTGAATTACATTGTGCACACGGCTGCAGCCAAATTTGATGTTTAGCTACCTTGAAAATGACAATTGCACAGTCTAAACATCTCCCCACATCATCAGCACTGTTTTGGTAAATATAAAACACACCACCCGTCTGCTTTCAAATATTTTTGTGTATTATAAAAGTTGCATTTAAACACGATCTCACTCTTTACAGAAATAAATAAAATAGCACAGTAACAGCATTGTCTATACACTGAAAAGAGAGTGGCGGAGACAAGAACTCAATTTGCAACATTAAACATGTGATTAAAGCACAGGAATCTCCTTTCCGACACTGACTGAATATTAACGTACACACTCAGCCCCCACACTTCTGTAATTACCTTATCTGTTCAGCATGAGTTTTCTTCAGCTGTTCTCTTTCTGAATTTGGCTCCCTTGAAGACTAACCCCGGTGAAAACAAGCGTCTTTCGTTCTCAAACCGGGGTTATTGCCTGGAATTCTCAGCTTTTGCAGCAGGAATGCTTCAGCCAGGAAAACAGGTCCTTCTCCCAGCTCTGCCAAATCCCGACTGTCCTCTCCCTCTCTTCAAGCTCCCCCAGCAAGACTCTCATCTCTGCCTCTAGCATGATACTTGCTATGACGCTGCTCCAATCAGAATCAATCATGCCATCTCCTCCCTCACTACACATTGGCTCATTTCTACAGTAATTATTTGTAACCAACTGATTTCCTGTTCCTTCGAGCTCTTTTGCTTCCTGTAGTTATGTGGACAGAGCAGCAGAGAAAAAGAAAAAAATGAATGTGCGTTTAAAAGTTCACTTTCAGAGTAGGCCTAATTCTGCAGTGGAGACACATTTTTATTAGTGGGTTATGTTAAATGCAGTTTTATTAGTCAGGTTATTTATTAATAATGTTAGTTATTAATTTTCAAATGTGTCTCTTGCACCACAGGCATTTCAGGTGAAAAATAGTGTGCATTTTTGAGTGTGCACGTGTGCTTTTAACTGTAAAAATAGATTTGCATCTTATATGTTAAAATCGTTTTTGACTGAATAGCCTGTCTTTACTTATATGTCCATGTTAATCTGGCAACACATATAGCAATGCACCACACCCATGTGGTGGTGCTGCATCAAAAAAAATTGCTATCTGTGCAGTAGTGCTGTACTCTGTGCTGTAACACGCCAAATATCCTTACAGTCTCAAGATTGAAATGGGAAGGATTTGGATATCACATCTCTTGCTATAGGAAGGGTCTCAGGTTTTTTATTAGAAACATTGAGATATCACATCTCATGCTATAGGAAGGGTTTCAGGATTGGAATGGGAAGGATTTGGATATCACATCTCATGCTAAAGGAAGGGTCTCAGGTTCGGAAGGGGAAGGATTTGGATATCATATCTCATGTTATAGGGCGGGTCCCAGGTTTGGTATTAGAAGCATTGAGATATCACATCTCATGGTATAGGAAGGGTCTCAGGATTTGAATGGGAAGGAGTTGGATATCACATCTCATCCAATAGGAAGGGTCTCAGGTTTGGAATGGAAAGGAATTGGATATCACATCATGTTATAGGAAGGATCTCAGGATTGGAATGGGAAGGATTTGGATATCCCTTCCCATGCTATAGGATGTGTCTCAGGTTGGAATGGGAAGGTGTTGGATATCACATCTCGTTATAGGAAGGGTCTCAGGATTGGAATGGGAAGGATTTGGATATCACATCTCTTGCTATAGGAAGGGTCTCAGGTTTTTTATTAGAAACATTGAGCTATCACATCTCATGCTATAGGAAGGGTTTCAGGATTGGAATGGGAAGGATTTGGATATCACATCTCATGCTAAAGGAAGGGTCCCAGGTTTGGAAGGGGAAGGATTTGGATATCATATCTCATGTTATAGGACGGGTCCCATGTTTGGTATTAGAAGCATTGAGATATCACATCTCATGCTATAGGAGGAGTCTCAGGATTGGAATGGGAAGGAGTTGGATATCACGTCTCATGTTATACGAAGGGTCTTAGGATTGGAATGGCAAGGAGTTGGATATCACATCTCATGCTAAAGGAAGGGTCTCAGGTTTGATAGAAGCATTGAGATATCACATCTCATGCTATAGGATGGGTCATCAGGTTTGGTATAAGCATTGAGATATCACATCTCTGCTATCGGAAGGGTCTCAGGATAGGAATGGGAAGGACTTAGATATCACATCTCATACTATAGGGAGGGTCTCAGTTTTGATATTAGAAGCATTGAGCTATCACATCTCATGCTATCGGAAGGGTCTCAGGATTGGAATGGGATGGAGTTGGATATCACATCTCAAGCTATCTCGGGATTGGAATGGGAAGGAGTTTGATATCACATCTCAAGCTATAGGAAGGGTCTCAGGTTTGGAAGGGGAAGGATTTGGATCTCACATCTCATGTTTTAGGACGGGTCTCAGGTTTGGTATTAGAAGCATTGAGATATCACATCTCATGGTATAGGAAGGGTCTCAGGATTGGAATGGGAAGGAGTTGGCTATCACATCTCAAGCTATCTCAGGATTAGAATGGGAAGGAGTTTGATATCACATCTCAAGCTATAGGAAGGGTCTCAGGTTTGGAAAGGGAAGGATTTGGATTTTACATCTCATGTTATAGGATGGTTCTCATGTTTGGTTTTAGTAGCATTGAGATATCACATCTCATGCTATCGGAAGGGTCTCAGGTTTGGAAAGGGAAGGATTTGGAGTTCACATGTTATAGGATGGTTCTCAGGTTTGGTTTTAGAAGCATTAAGATATAACATCTCATGCTATAGGAAGGGTCTCAGGTTTGGAATGGGAAGGAGTTGATATCACATCTCATGCTAAAGGAAAGGTCTCAGGTTTGGAAGGGGAAGGATTTGGATCTCACATCTCATGTTTTAGGACGGGTCTCAGGTTTGGTATTAGAAGCATTGAAATATCACATCTCATGGTATAGGAAGGGTCTCAGGATTGGAATGGGAAGGAGTTGGATATCACATTGAATGGGAAGGAGTTTGATATCACATCTCAAGCTATAGGAAGGGTCTCAGGTTTGGAAAGGGAATGATTTGGATTTCACATCTCATGTTATAGGATGGTTCTCATGTTTGGTTTTAGAAGCATTGAGATATCACATCTCATGCTATCGGAAGGGTCTCAGGTTTGGGAAGGGAAGGATTGGGATTTCACATCTCATGTTATAGGATGGATCTCATGTTTGTTTTTAGAAGCATTGAGATATCAAATCTCATGCTATTGGAAGGGTCTCAGGTTTGGAATGGGAAGGAGTTGGATCTCACATCTCATGTTTTAGGAAGGATCTCAGGTTTGGTATTAGAAGCATTGAGATATCACATCTCATGCTATAGGAAGGGTCTCAGGATTGGAATGTGAAGGATTTGGATATCACATCATACTAAAGGTAGGGTCTCAGGTTTGGTATAAGCATTGAGATATCACATCTCTGGTATCGGAAGGGTCTCAGGATTGGATTGGGAAGGAGTTGGATATCCCTTATCATGCTATAGGAAGGGTCTCAGGTTGGAATGGGAAGCAGTTGGATATCACATCCCATGCTATAGGAAGGGTCTCAAGATTGAAATGGGAAGGATTTGGATATCACATCTCTTGCTATAGGAAGGGTCTCAGGTTTTTTTTATTAGAAACATTGAGATATCACATCTCATGCTATAGGAAGGGTTTCAGGATTGGAATGGGAAGGATTTGGATATCACATCTCATGCTAAAGGAAGGGTCTCAGGTTTGGAAGGGGAAGGATTTGGATATCATATCTCATGTTATAGGGCGGGTCCCAGGTTTGGTATTAGAAGCATTGAGATATCACATCTCATGGTATAGGAAGGGTCTCAGGATTGGAATGGGAAGGAGTTGGATATCACATCTCATCCAATAGGAAGGGTCTCAGGTTTGGAATGGGAAGGAATTGGATATCACATCATGTTATAGGAAGGATCTCAGGATTGGAATGGGAAGGATTTGGATATCCCTTCTCATGCTATAGGAAGTGTCTCAGGTTGGAATGGGAAGGAGTTGGATATCACATCTCGTTATAGGAAGGGTCTCAGGATTGGAATGGGAAGGATTTGGATATCACATCTCTTGCTATAGGAAGGGTCTCAGGTTTTTTATTAGAAACATTGAGCTATCACATCTCATACTATAGGAAGGGTTTCAGGATTGGAATGGGAAGGATTTGGATATCACATCTCATGCTAAAGGAAGGGTCTCAGGTTTGGAAGGGGAAGGATTTGGATATCACATCTCATGTTATAGGAAGGGTCTCAGGATTGGAATGGCAAGGAGTTGGATATCACATCTCATGCTATAGGGAGGGTCTCAGGTTTGATATTAGAAGCATTGAGATATCACATCTCATGCTATCGGAAGGGTCTCAGGATTGGAATGGGAAGGAGTTGGATATCACATATGCTAAAGGAAAGGTCTCAGGTTTGGAAGGGGAAGGATTTGGATCTCACATCTCATGTTTTAGGACGGGTCACAGGTTTGGTATTAGAAGCCTTGAGATATCACATCTCATGGTATAATAAGGGTCTCAGGGTTGGAATGGGAAGGAGTTCGATATCACATCTCAAGCTATCTCAGGATTGGAATGGGAAGGAGTTTGATATCACATCTCAAACTATAGGAAGGGTCTCAGGTTTGGGAAGGGAAGGATTCGGATTTCACATCTCGTTATAGGATGGTTCTCATGTTTGTTTTTAGAAGCATTGAGATATCAAATCTCATGCTATTGGAAGGGTCTCAGGTTTGGAATGGGAAGGAGTTGGATATCACATCTCATGTTATAGGAAGGATCTCAGGTTTGGTATTAGAAGCATTGAGATATCACATCTCATGCTATAGGAAGGGTCTCAGGATTGGAATGTGAAGGATTTGGATATCACATCATACTAAAGTTAGGGTCTCAGGTTTGGTATAAGCATTGAGATATCACATCTCTGCTATCGGAAGGGTCTCAGGATTGGATTGGGAAGGAGTTGGATATCCCTTCTCATGCTATAGGAAGGGTCTCAGGTTGGAATGGGAAGGAGTTGGATCTCACATCTCATGTTTTAGGAAGGATCTCAGGTTTGGTATTAGAAGCATTGAGATATCACATCTCATGCTATAGGAAGGGTCTCAGGATTGGAATGTGAAGGATTTGGATATCACATCATACTAAAGGTAGGGTCTCAGGTTTGGTATAAGCATTGAGATATCACATCTCTGGTATCGGAAGGGTCTCAGGATTGGATTGGGAAGGAGTTGGATATCCCTTCTCATGCTATAGGAAGGGTCTCAGGTTGGAATGGGAAGCAGTTGGATATCACATCTCATGCTATAGGAAGGGTCTCAAGATTGAAATGGGAAGGATTTGGATATCACATCTCTTGCTATAGGAAGGGTCTCAGGTTTTTTTTATTAGAAACATTGAGATATCACATCTCATGCTATAGGAAGGGTTTCAGGATTGGAATGGGAAGGATTTGGATATCACATCTCATGCTAAAGGAAGGGTCTCAGGTTTGGAAGGGGAAGGATTTGGATATCATATCTCATGTTATAGGGCGGGTCCCAGGTTTGGTATTAGAAGCATTGAGATATCACATCTCATGGTATAGGAAGGGTCTCAGGATTGGAATGGGAAGGAGTTGGATATCACATCTCATCCAATAGGAAGGGTCTCAGGTTTGGAATGGGAAGGAATTGGATATCACATCATGTTATAGGAAGGATCTCAGGATTGGAATGGGAAGGATTTGGATATCCCTTCTCATGCTATAGGAAGTGTCTCAGGTTGGAATGGGAAGGAGTTGGATATCACATCTCGTTATAGGAAGGGTCTCAGGATTGGAATGGGAAGGATTTGGATATCACATCTCTTGCTATAGGAAGGGTCTCAGGTTTTTTATTAGAAACATTGAGCTATCACATCTCATGCTATAGGAAGCGTTTCAGGATTGGAATGGGAAGGATTTGGATATCACATCTCATGCTAAAGGAAGGGTCTCAGGTTTGGAAGGGGAAGGATTTGGATATCACATCTCATGTTATAGGAAGGGTCTCAGGATTGGAATGGCAAGGAGTTGGATATCACATCTCATGCTATAGGGAGGGTCTCAGGTTTGATATTAGAAGCATTGAGATATCACATCTCATGCTATCGGAAGGGTCTCAGGATTGGAATGGGAAGGAGTTGGATATCACATATGCTAAAGGAAAGGTCTCAGGTTTGGAAGGGGAAGGATTTGGATCTCACATCTCATGTTTTAGGACGGGTCACAGGTTTGGTATTAGAAGCCTTGAGATATCACATCTCATGGTATAATAAGGGTCTCAGGGTTGGAATGTGAAGGAGTTCGATATCACATCTCAAGCTATCTCAGGATTGGAATGGGAAGGAGTTTGATATCACATCTCAAGCTATAGGAAGGGTCTCAGGTTTGGGAAGGGAAGGATTCGGATTTCACATCTCGTTATAGGATGGTTCTCATGTTTGTTTTTAGAAGCATTGAGATATCAAATCTCATGCTATTGGAAGGGTCTCAGGTTTGGAATGGGAAGGAGTTGGATATCACATCTCATGTTATAGGAAGGATCTCAGGTTTGGTATTAGAAGCATTGAGATATCACATCTCATGCTATAGGAAGGGTCTCAGGATTGGAATGTGAAGGATTTGGATATCACATCATACTAAAGTTAGGGTCTCAGGTTTGGTATAAGCATTGAGATATCACATCTCTGCTATCGGAAGGGTCTCAGGATTGGATTGGGAAGGAGTTGGATATCCCTTCTCATGCTATAGGAAGGGTCTCAGGTTGGAATGGGAAGGAGTTGGATATCACATCTCATGCTATAGGAAGGGTCTCAAGATTGAAATGGGAAGGTTTTGGATATCATATCTCTTGCTATAGGAAGGGTCTCAGGTTTGTTATTAGAAACATTGAGATATCACATCTCATGCTATAGGAAGGGTTTCAGGATTGGAATGGGAAGGATTTGGATATCACATCTCATGCTAAAGGAAGGGTCTCAGGTTTGGAAGGGGAAGGATTTGGATATCATATCTCATGTTATAGGGCGGGTCCCAGGTTTGGTATTAAAGCATTGAGATATCACATCTCATGGTATAGGAAGGGTCTTAGGATTGGAATGGGAAGGAGTTGGATATCACATCTCATCCAATAGGAAGGGTCTCAGGGTTGGAATGGGAAGGAATTGGATATCACATCATGTTATAGGAAGGATCTCAGGATTGGAATGGGAAGGATTTGGATATCCCTTCTCATGCTATAGGAAGTGTCTCAGGTTGGAATGGGAAGGAGTTGGATATCGCATCTCGTTATAGGAAGGGTCTCAGGTTTGGAATGGGAAGGAGTTGGATATCACATCTCATGTTATAGGAAGGATCTCAGGTTTGGTATTAGAAGCATTGAGATATCACATCTCATGCTATAGGAAGGGTCTCAGGATTGGAATGTGAAGGATTTGGATATCACATCATACTAAAGGTAGGGTCTCAGGTTTGGTATAAGCATTGAGATATCACATCTCTGCTATCGGAAGGGTCTCAGGATTGGATTGGGAAGGAGTTGGATATCCCTTCTCATGCTATAGGAAGGGTCTCAGGTTGGAATGGGAAGGAGTTGGATATCACATCTCATGCTATAGGAAGGGTCTCAAGATTGAAATGGGAAGGTTTTGGATATCACATCTCTTGCTATAGGAAGGGTCTCAGGTTTTTTATTAGAAACATTGAGATATCACATCTCATGCTATAGGAAGGGTTTCAGGATTGGAATGGGAAGGATTTGGATATCACATCTCATGCTAAAGGAAGGGTCTCAGGTTTGGAAGGGGAAGGATTTGGATATCATATCTCATGTTATAGGGCGGGTCCCAGGTTTGGTATTAGAAGCATTGAGATATCACATCTCATGGTATAGGAAGGGTCTCAGGATTGGAAGGGGAAGGAGTTGGATATCACATCTCATCCAATAGGAAGGGTCTCAGGTTTGGAATGGGAAGGAATTGGATATCACATCATGTTATAGGAAGGATCTCAGGATTGGAATGGGAAGGATTTGGATATCCCTTCTCATGCTATAGGAAGTGTCTCAGGTTGGAATCGGAAGGAGTTGGATATCACATCTCGTTATAGGAAGGGTCTCAGGATTGGAATGGGAAGGATTTGGATATCACATCTCTTGCTATAGGAAGGGTCTCAGGTTTTTTATTAGAAACATTGAGCTATCACATCTCATGCTATAGGAAGGGTTTCAGGATTGGAATGGGAAGGATTGGATATCACATCTCATGCTAAAGTAAGGGTCTCAGGTTTGGAAGGGGAAGGATTTGGATATCATATCTCATGTTATAGGGCGGGTCCCATGTTTGGTATTAGAAGCATTGAGATATCATATCTCATGCTATAGGAGGAGTCTCAGGATTGGAATGGGAAGGAGTTGCATATCACGTCTCATGTTATAGGAAGGGTCTCAGAATTGGAATGGCAAGGAGTTGGATATCACATCTCATGCTAAAGGAAGGGTCTCAGGTTTGATAGAAGCATTGAGATATCACATCTCATGCTATAGGAAGGAACTCAGGATTGCAATGGGAAGGAGTTGGATATCACATCTTATGCCATAGGATGGGTCATCAGGTTTGGTATAAGCATTGAGATATCACATCTCTGCTATCGGAAGGGTCTCAGGATAGGAATGGGAAGGACTTAGATATCACATCTCATACTATAGGGAGGGTCTCAGTTTTGATATTAGAAGCATTGAGCTATCACATCTCATGCTATCGGAAGGGTCTCAGGATTGTAATGGGATGGAGTTGGATATCACATCTCAAGCTATCTCGGGATTGGAATGGGAAGGAGTTTGATATCACATCTCAAGCTATAGGAAGGGTCTCAGGTTTGGAAGGGGAAGGATTTGGATCTCACATCTCATGTTTTAGGACGGGTCTCAGGTTTGGTATTAGAAGCATTGAGATATCACATCTCATGGTATAGGAAGGGTCTCAGGATTGGAATGGGAAGGAGTTGGCTATCACATCTCAAGCTATCTCAGGATTGGAATGGGAAGGAGTTTGATATCACATCTCAAGCTATAGGAAGGGTCTCAGGTTTGGAAAGGGAAGGATTTGGATTTCACATCTCATGTTATAGGATGGTTCTCATGTTTGGTTTTAGTAGCATTGAGATATCATATCTCATGCTATCGGAAGGGTCTCAGGTTTGGAAAGGGAAGGATTTGGAGTTCACATGTTATAGGATGGTTCTCAGGTTTGGATTTAGAAGAATTAAGATATAACATCTCATGCTATAGGAAGGGTCTCAGGTTTGGAATGGGAAGGAGTTGATATCACATCTCATGCTAAAGGAAAGGTCTCAGGTTTGGAAGGGGAAGGATTTGGATCTCACATCTCATGTTTTAGGACGGGTCTCAGGTTTGGTATTAGAAGCATTGAAATATCACATCTCATGGTATAGGAAGGGTCTCAGGATTGGAATGGGAAGGAGTTGGATAACACATTGAATGGGAAGGAGTTTGATATCACATCTCAAGCTATAGGAAGGGTCTCAGGTTTGGAAAGGGAATGATTTGGATTTCACATCTCATGTTATAGGATGGTTCTCATGTTTGGTTTTAGAAGCATTGAGATATCACATCTCATGCTATCGGAAGGGTCTCAGGTTTGGAATGGGAAGGAGTTTGATATCACATCTCATGTTATAGGAAGGATCTCAGGTTTGGTATTAGAAGCATTGAGATATCACATCTCATGCTATAGGAAGGGTCTCAGGATTGGAATCGGAAGGAGTTGTATATGACATCTCATGCCATAGGAAGGGTCTCAGGTTTGGTATAAGCATTGAGATATCACATCTCTGCTATCGGAAGGGTCTCAGGATTGGAATGGGAAGGAGTTGGATATCCCATCTTGTTATAGGAAGGGTCTCAGGTTTGGTATTAGAAGCATTGAGATATCACATCTCATGCTATAGGAAGGGTCTAAGGTTTGGAAAGGGGAAGGATTTGGGTATCACATCTCATGTTATAGGACCGGTCTCAGGTTTGGTATTAGAAGCATTGAGATATCAAGTCTCATGGTATAGGACGGGTCTCAGAATTGGAATGGGAAGGCATTGGATATCACATCTCAAGCTATAGAAAGGGTCTCAGGATTGGAATGGGAAGGAGTTTGATATCACATCTCATGCCATGGTATGGGTCTCAGGTTTTGTAGAAGCATTGGATTATCAAATCACATGCTATAGGCAGGGTCTAAGGTTGGAATGGGAAGGAGTTGGATATCACATCTCATGTTATAGGAAGGGTCTCAGGATTGGAATGGGAAGGACTTGGATATCACATCTCATTCTATAGGAAGGCTCTCAGGGTTGGAAGGGGTAGGAGTTGGATATCACATTTCATGTTAGAGGTAGGATCTCAGGTTTGGTATTAGAAGCATTGAGATATCACATCTCATGCCATCAGAAGGGTCTCAGGATTGGAATGGGAAGGAGTTGGATATCACATCTCATGCTAAAGGGAGGGTCTAAGGTTTGGAAGGGGAAGGATTTGGACATCACATCTCATGTTATAGGAAGGATCTCAGGTTTGGTATTAGAAGCATTGAGATATCACATCTCATGCTATCGGAAGGGTCTCAGGATTAGAATGGGAAGGACTTGGATATCACATCTCATGTTATAGGAAGGGTCTCAGGTTTGGTATTAGAAGCATTGAGATATCACATCTCATGCTATAGGAAGGGTCTCAGGAATGGAATGGGAAGGACTTGGATATCACATCTCATGATACAGGAAGGGTCTAAGGTTTGGAAGGGGAAGGATTTGGATATCACATCTCATGTTATTGGACCGGTCTCAGGTTTGGTATTAGAAGCATTGAGATATCAAGTCTCATGGTATAGGACGGGAGTTTGATATCACATCAAATGCCATGGTATGGGTCTCAGGTTTTGTAGAAGCATTGGGATATCACATCTCATGCTATCGGAAGGGTATCAGGATTGGATTTGGAAGGAGTTGGATATCCCATCTCATGCTATAGGAAGGGTCTCAGGAATGGAATGGGAAGGACTTGGATATCACATCTCATGTTGTAGGAAGGCTCTCAGGTTTGGAAAGGGAAGGAGTTGGATATCACATTTCATGTTAGAGGTAGGATCTCAGATTTGGTATTAGAGGCATTGAGATATCACATCTCATGCTATCAGAAGGGTATCAGGATTGGAATGGGAAGGAGTTGGATATCACATCGCATGCTAAAGGGAGGGTCACAGGTTTTGAAGGGGAAGGATTTGGATATCACATCTTATGTTATAGGAAGGATCTCAGGTTTGGTATTAGAAGCATTGAGATATCACATCTCATGCTATCGGAAGGATCTCAGGTTTGGTATTAGAAGCATTGAGATATCACATCTCATGCTATAGGAAGGGTCTCAGGATTGGAATGGGAAGGAGTTGGATATCACATCTCATGTTATAGGAAGGATCTCAGGTTTGGTATTAGAAGCATATAGATATCACATCTCATGCTATAGGAAGGGTCTCATGATTGGAATGGGAAGGAGTTGGATATCACATCTCATGCTAAAGGAAGGGTCTCAGTTTTGGTAGAAGCATTGCGATATCACATCTCATGCTATAGGAACGGTCTCAGGATTGGAATCGGAAGGAGTTGGATATCACATCTCATGCTATAGGAAGGGTCTCAGGTTTGGTATAAGCACTGAAATATCACATCTCTGCTATCGGAAGGGTCTCAGGATTGGAATGGGAAGGACTTAGATATCACATCTCATGCTGTAGGGAGGGTCTCAGTTTTGATATCAGAAGCATTGAGATTTCACATCTCATGCTATCGGAAGGGTCTCAGGATTGGAATGGGAGGAGCTGGATATCACATCTCATGCTAAAGGAAGGGTCTCAGGTTTGGAAGGGGAAGGATTTGGATATCACATCTCATGTTATAGGAGGGGTCTCAGGTTTGGTATTAGAAGCATTGTGATATCACATCTCATGCTATAGGAAGTGTCTCAGGATTGGAATGGGAAGGAGTTGGATATCACATCTCATGCTATAGGAAGGGTTTCAGGTTTGGTAGAAGCATTGAGATATCACGTCTCATGCTATAGGAAGAGTCTCAGGTTTGGGAAGGGAAGGATTTGGATTTCACATCTCATGTTATAGGATGGTTCTCATGTTTGGTTTTTGAAGCATTGAGATATCACATCTCATGCTATCGGAAGGGTCTCAGGTTTGGAATGGGAAGGAGTTGGATATCACATCTCATGTTATAGGAAGAATCTCAGGTTTGGTATTAGAAGCATTGAGATATCACATCTCATGCTATAGGAAGGGTCTCCGGATTGGAATGTGAAGGATTTCGATATCACATCTCATGTTATAGGAAGGGTCTCAGGATTGGAATGGCAAGGAGTTGGATATCACATCTCATGCTAAAGGAAGGGTCTCAGTTTTGATAGAAGCATTGAGATATCACATCTCATGCTATAGGAAGGAACTCAGGATTGGAATGGGAAGGAGTTGGATATCACGTCTCATTTTATAGGAAGGGTCTCAGGATTGGAATGGCAAGGAGTTGGATATCACATCTCATGCTAAAGGAAGGGTCTCAGGTTTGATAGAAGCATTGAGATATCACATCTCATGCTATAGGAAGGAACTCAGGATTGGAATGGGAAGGAGTTGGATATCACATCTCATGCCATAGGAAGGGTTATCAGGTTTGGTATAAGCATTGAGATATCACATCTCTGCTATCGGAAGGGTCTCAGGATAGGAATGGGAAGGATTTAGATATCACATCTCATACTATAGGGAGGGTCCCAGTTTTGATATTAGAAGCATTGAGCTATCACATCTCATGCTATCGGAAGGGTCTCAGGATTGGAATGGGATGGAGTTGGATATCACATCTCAAGCTATCTCAGGATTGGAATGGGAAGGAGTTTGATATCACATCTCAAGCTATAGGAAGGGTCTGAGGTTTGGAAGGGGAAGGATTTGGATCTCACATCTCATGTTTTAGGACGGGTCTCAGGTTTGGTATTAGAAGCATTGAGATATCACATCTCATGGTATAGGAAGGGTCTCAGGATTGGAATGGGAAGGAGTTGGCTATCACATCTCAAGCTATCTCAGGATTGGAATGGGAAGGAGTTTGATATCACATCTCAAGCTATAGGAAGGGTCTCAGGTTTGGAAAGGGAAGGATTTGGATTTCACATCTCATGTTATAGGATGGTTCGCATGTTTGGTTTTAGTAGCATTGAGATATCACATCTCATGCTATCGGAAGGGTCTCAGGTTTGGAAAGGGAAGGATTTGGATTTCACATGTTATAGGATGGTTCTCAGGTTTGGTTTTAGAAGCATTAAGATATAACATCTCATGCTATAGGAAGGGTCTCAGGTTTGGAAGGGGAAGGATTTGGATCTCACATCTCATGTTTTAGGACGGGTCTCAGGTTTGGTATTAGAAGCATTGAAATATCACATCTCATGGCATAGGAAGGGTCTCAGGATTGGAATGGGACGGAGTTGGATATCACATTGAATGGGAAGGAGTTTGATATCACATCTCATGCTATAGGAAGGGTTTCAGGTTTGGTAGAAGCATTGAGATATCACATCTCATGCTATAGGAAGAGTCTCAGGTTTGGGAAGGGAAGGATTTGGATTTCACATCTCATGTTATAGGATGGTTCTCATGTTTGGTTTTTGAAGCATTGCGATATCACATCTCATGCTATAGGAAGGGTCTCACGATTGGAATCGGAAGGACTTAGATATCACATCTCATGCTATAGGGAGGGTCTCAGTTTTGATATCAGAAGCATTGAGATTTCACATCTCATGCTATCGGAAGGGTCTCAGGATTGGAATGGGAGGAGCTGGATATCACATCTCATGCTAAAGGAAGGGTCTCAGGTTTGGAAGGGGAAGGATTTGGATATCACATCTCATGTTATAGGAGGGGTCTCAGGTTTGGTATTAGAAGCATTGTGATATCACATCTCATGCTATAGGAAGTGTCTCAGGATTGGAATGGGAAGGAGTTGGATATCACATCTCATGCTATAGGAAGGGTTTCAGGTTTGGTAGAAGCATTGAGATATCACATCTCATGCTATAGGAAGAGTCTCAGGTTTAGGAAAGGGAAGGATTTGGATTTCACATCTCATGTTATAGGATGGTTCTCATGTTTGGTTTTTGAAGCATTGAGATATAACATCTCATGCTATCGGAAGGGTCTCAGGTTTGGAATGGGAAGGAGTTGGATATCACATCTCATGTTATAGGAAGGATCTCAGGTTTGGTATTAGAAGCATTGAGATATCACATCTCATGCTATAGGAAGGGTCTCCGGATTGGAATGTGAAGGATTTGGATATCACATCTCATGTTATAGGAAGGGTCTCAGGATTGGAATGGCAAGGAGTTGGATATCACATCTCATGCTAAAGGAAGGGTCTCAGTTTTGATAGAAGCATTGAGATATCACATCTCATGCTATAGGAAGGAACTCAGGATTGGAATGGGAAGGAGTTGGATATCACGTCTCATGTTATAGGAAGGGTCTCAGGATTGGAATGGCAAGGAGTTGGATATCACATCTCATGCTAAAGGAAGGGTCTCAGGTTTGATAGAAGCATTGAGATATCACATCTCATGCTATAGGAAGGAACTCAGGATTGGAATGGGAAGGAGTTGGATATCACATCTCATGCCATAGGAAGGGTTATCAGGTTTGGTATAAGCATAGAGATATCACATCTCTGCTATCGGAAGGGTCTCAGGATAGGAATGGGAAGGATTTAGATATCACATCTCATACTATAGGGAGGGTCCCGGTTTTGGTATTAGAAGCATTGAGATATCACATCTCATGGTATAGGAAGGGTCTCAGGATTGGAATGGGAAGGAGTTGGCTATCACATCTCAAGCTATCTCAGGATTGGAATGGGAATGAGTTTGATATCACATCTCAAGCTATAGGAAGGGTCTCAGGTTTGGAAAGGGAAGGATTTGGATTTCACATCTCATGTTATAGGATGGTTCTCATGTTTGGTTTTAGTAGCATTGAGATATCACATCTCATGCTATCGGAAGGGTCTCAGGTTTGGAAAGGGAAGGATTTGGATTTCACATGTTATAGGATGGTTCTCAGGTTTGGTTTTAGAAGCATTAAGATATAACATCTCATGCTATAGGAAGGGTCTCAGGTTTGGAAGGGGAAGGATTTGGATCTCACATCTCATGTTTTAGGACGGGTTTCAGGTTTGGTATTAGAAGCATTGAAATATCACATCTCATGGTATAGGAAGGGTCTCAGGATTGGAATGGGACGGAGTTGGATATCACATTGAATGGGAAGGAGTTTGATATCACATCTCATGCTATAGGAAGGGTTTCAGGTTTGGTAGAAGCATTGAGATATCACATCTCATGCTATAGGAAGAGTCTCAGGTTTGGGAAGGGAAGGATTTGGATTTCACATCTCATGTTATAGGATGGTTCTCATGTTTGGTTTTTGAAGCATTGCGATATCACATCTCATGCTATAGGAAGGGTCTCAGGATTGGAATCGGAAGGAGTTGGATATCACATCTCATGCTATAGGAAGGGTCTCAGGTTTGGTATAAGCATTGAAATATCACATCTCTGCTATCGGAAGGGTCTCAGGATTGGAATGGGAAGGACTTAGATATCACATCTCATGCTATAGGGAGGGTCTCAGTTTTGATATCAGAAGCATTGAGATTTCACATCTCATGCTATCGGAAGGGTCTCAGGATTGGAATGGGAGGAGCTGGATATCACATCTCATGCTAAAGGAAGGGTCTCAGGTTTGGAAGGGGAAGGATTTGGATATCACATCTCATGTTATAGGAGGGGTCTCAGGTTTGGTATTAGAAGCATTGTGATATCACATCTCATGCTATAGGAAGTGTATCAGGATTGGAATGGGAAGGAGTTGGATATCACATCTCATGCTATAGGAAGGGTTTCAGGTTTGGTAGAAGCATTGAGATATCACATCTCATGCTATAGGAAGAGTCTCAGGTTTGGGAAGGGAAGGATTTGGATTTCACATCTCATGTTATAGGATGGTTCTCATGTTTGGTTTTTGAAGCATTGAGATATAACATCTCATGCTATCGGAAGGGTCTCAGGTTTGGAATGGGAAGGAGTTGGATATCACATCTCATGTTATAGGAAGGATCTCAGGTTTGGTAGTAGAAGCATTGAGATATCACATCTCATGCTATAGGAAGGGTCTCCGGATTGGAATGTGAAGGATTTGGATATCACATCTCATGTTATAGGAAGGGTCTCAGGATTGGAATGGCAAGGAGTTGGATATCACATCTCATGCTAAAGGAAGGGTCTCAGTTTTGATAGAAGCATTGAGATATCACATCTCATGCTATAGGAAGGAACTCAGGATTGGAATAGGAAGGAGTTGGATATCACGTCTCATGTTATAGGAAGGGTCTCAGGATTGGAATGGCAAGGAGTTGGATATCACATCTCATGCTAAAGGAAGGGTCTCAGGTTTGATAGAAGCATTGAGATATCACATCTCATGCTATAGGAAGGAACTCAGGATTGGAATGGGAAGGAGTTGGATATCACATCTCATGCCATAGGAAGGGTTATCAGGTTTGGTATAAGCATTGAGATATCACATCTCTGCTATCGGAAGGGTCTCAGGATAGGAATGGGAAGGATTTAGATATCACATCTCATACTATAGGGAGGGTCCCAGTTTTGATATTAGAAGCATTGAGCTATCACATCTCATGCTATCGGAAGGGTCTCAGGATTGGAATGGGATGGAGTTGGATATCACATCTCAAGCTATCTCAGGATTGGAATGGGAAGGAGTTTGATATCACATCTCAAGCTATAGGAAGGGTCTCAGGTTTGGAAGGGGAAGGATTTGGATCTCACATCTCATGTTTTAGGACGGGTCTCAGGTTTGGTATTAGAAGCATTGAGATATCACATCTCATGGTATAGGAAGGGTCTCAGGATTGGAATGGGAAGGAGTTGGCTATCACATCTCAAGCTATCTCAGGATTGGAATGGGAAGGAGTTTGATATCACATCTCAAGCTATAGGAAGGGTCTCAGGTTTGGAAAGGGAAGGATTTGGATTTCACATCTCATGTTATAGGATGGTTCTCATGTTTGGTTTTAGTAGCATTGAGATATCACATCTCATGCTATCGAAAGGGTCTCAGGTTTGGAAAGGGAAGGATTTGGATTTCACATGTTATAGGATGGTTCTCAGGTTTGGTTTTAGAAGCATTAAGATATAACATCTCATGCTATAGGAAGGGTCTCAGGTTTGGAAGGGGAAGGATTTGGATCTCACATCTCATGTTTTAGGACGGGTCTCAGGTTTGGTATTAGAAGCATTGAAATATCACATCTCATGGTATAGGAAGGGTCTCAGGATTGGAATGGGACGGAGTTGGATATCACATTGAATGGGAAGGAGTTTGATATCACATCTCATGCTATAGGAAGGGTTTCAGGTTTGGTAGAAGCATTGAGATATCACATCTCATGCTATAGGAAGAGTCTCAGGTTTGGGAAGGGAAGGATTTGGATTTCACATCTCATGTTATAGGATGGTTCTCATGTTTGGTTTTTGAAGCATTGAGATATCACATCTCATGCTATCGGAAGGGTCTCAGGTTTGGAATTGGAAGGAGTTGGATATCACATCTCATGTTATAGGAAGGATCTCAGGTTTGGTATTAGAAGCATTGAGATATCACATCTCATGCTATAGGAAGCGTCTCAGGATTGGAATGGGAAGGACTTGGATGTCACATCTCATGCTATAGGGAGGGTCTCAAGTTTGATATCAGAAGCTTTGAGATAACAAATCTCATGATATCGGAAGGGTCTCAGGATTGGAATGTGAAGGAGTTGGATATCACATCTCATGATAAAGGAAGGGTCTAAGGTTTGGAAGGGGAAGGATTTGGATATCACATCTCATGTTATAGGACGGGTCTCAGGTTTGGTATTAGAAGCATTGCGATATCAAGTCTCATGGTATAGGAGGGTCTCAGAATTGGAATGGGAAGGAGTTGGATATCACATCTCAAGCTATAGGAAGGGTCTCAGGTTTGGTAGAAGCATTGGGATATCACATCTCATGCTATCGGAAGGGTCTCAGGTTGGAATGGGAAGGATTTGGATATCACATCTCATGTTATAGGAAGGATCTCAGGTTTGGTATTAGAAGCATTGAGATATCACATCTCATGCTATAGGAAGGGTCTCAGGATTGGAATGGGAAGGATTTTGATATCACATCTCAAGCTATAGGAAGGGTCTCAGGTTTGGAAAGGGAAGGATTTGGATTTCACATCTTATGTTATAGGATGGTTCTCATGTTTGGTTTTAGTAGCATTGAGATATCACATCTCATGCTATAGGAAGTGTCTCAGGATTGGAATGGGAAGGAGTTGGATATCACATCTCATGCTATAGGAAGGGTTTCAGGTTTGGTAGAAGCATTGAGATATCACATCTCATGCTATAGGAAGAGTCTCAGGTTTGGGAAGGGAAGGATTTGGATTTCACATCTCATGTTATAGGATGGTTCTCATGTTTGGTTTTTGAAGCATTGAGATATCACATCTCATGCTATCGGAAGGGTCTCAGGTTTGGAATGGGAAGGAGTTGGATATCACATCTCATGTTATAGGAAGGATCTCAGGTTTGGTATTAGAAGCATTGAGATATCACATCTCATGCTATAGGAAGGGTCTCCGGATTGGAATGTGAAGGATTTGGATATCACATCTCATGTTATAGGAAGGGTCTCAGGATTGGAATGGCAAGGAGTTGGATATCACACTCATGCTAAAGGAAGGGTCTCAGTTTTGATAGAAGCATTGAGATATCACATCTCATGCTATAGGAAGGAACTCAGGATTGGAATGGGAAGGAGTTGGATATCACGTCTCATGTTATAGGAAGGGTCTCAGGATTGGAATGGCAAGGAGTTGGATATCACATCTCATGCTAAAGGAAGGGTCTCAGGTTTGATAGAAGCATTGAGATATCACATCTCATGCTATAGGAAGGAACTCAGGATTGGAATGGGAAGGAGTTGGATATCACATCTCATGCCATAGGAAGGGTTATCAGGTTTGGTATAAGCATTGAGATATAACATCTCTGCTATCGGAAGGGTCTCAGGATAGGAATGGGAAGGATTTAGATATCACATCTCATACTATAGGGAGGGTCCCAGTTTTGATATTAGAAGCATTGAGCTATCACATCTCATGCTATCGGAAGGGTCTCAGGATTGGAATGGGATGGAGTTGGATATCACATCTCAAGCTATCTCAGGATTGGAATGGGAAGGAGTTTGATATCACATCTCAAGCTATAGGAAGGGTCTTAGGTTTGGAAGGGGAAGGATTTGGATCTCACATCTCATGTTTTAGGACGGGTCTCAGGTTTGGTATTAGAAGCATTGAGATATCACATCTCATGGTATAGGAAGGGTCTCAGGATTGGAAGGGAAGGAGTTGGCTATCACATCTCAAGCTATCTCAGGATTGGAATGGGAAGGAGTTTGATATCACATCTCAAGCTACAGGAAGGGTCTCAGGTTTGGAAAGGGAAGGATTTGGATTTCACATCTCATGTTATAGGATGGTTCTCATGTTTGGTTTTAGTAGCATTGAGATATCACATCTCATGCTATCGGAAGGGTCTCAGGTTTGGAAAGGGAAGGATTTGGATTTCACATCTCATGTTATAGGATGGTTCTCATGTTTGGTTTTAGTAGCATTGAGATATCACATCTCATGCTATCGGAAGGGTCTCAGGTTTGGAAAGGGAAGGATGTGGATTTCACATGTTATAGGATGGTTCTCAGGTTTGGTTTTAGAAGCATTAAGATATAACATCTCATGCTATAGGAAGGGTCTCAGGTTTGGAAAGGGAAGGATTTGGATTTCACATCTTATGTTATAGGATGGTTCTCATGTTTGGTTTTAGTAGCATTGAGATATCACATCTCATGCTATAGGAAGTGTCTCAGGATTGGAATGGGAAGGAGTTGGATATCACATCTCATGCTATAGGAAGGGTTTCAGGTTTGGTAGAAGCATTGAGATATCACATCTCATGCTATAGGAAGAGTCTCAGGTTTGGGAATGGAAGGATTTGGATTTCACATCTCATGTTATAGGATGGTTCTCATGTTTGGTTTTTGAAGCATTGAGATATCACATCTCATGCTATCGGAAGGGTCTCAGGTTTGGAATGGGAAGGAGTTGGATATCACATCTCATGTTATAGGAAGGATCTCAGGTTTGGTATTAGAAGCATTGAGATATCACATCTCATGCTATAGGAAGGGTCTCCGGATTGGAATGTGAAGGATTTGGATATCACATCTCATGTTATAGGAAGGGTCTCAGGATTGGAATGGCAAGGAGTTGGATATCACATCTCATGCTAAAGGAAGGGTCTCAGTTTTGATAGAAGCATTGAGATATCACATCTCATGCTATAGGAAGGAACTCAGGATTGGAATGGGAAGGAGTTGGATATCACGTCTCATGTTATAGGAAGGGTCTCAGGATTGGAATGGCAAGGAGTTGGATATCACATCTCATGCTAAAGGAAGGGTCTTAGGTTTGATAGAAGCATTGAGATATCACATCTCATGCTTTAGGAAGGAACTCAGGATTGGAATGGGAAGGAGTTGGATATCACATCTCATGCCATAGGAAGGGTTATCAGGTTTGGTATAAGCATTGGGATATCACATCTCTGCTATCGGAAGGGTCTCAGGATAGGAATGGGAAGGATTTAGATATCACATCTCATACTATAGGGAGGGTCCCAGTTTTGATATTAGAAGCATTGAGCTATCACATCTCATGCTATCGGAAGGGTCTCAGGATTGGAATGGGATGGAGTTGGATATCACATCTCAAGCTATCTCAGGATTGGAATGGGAAGGAGTTTGATATCACATCTCAAGCTATAGGAAGGGTCTTAGGTTTGGAAGGGGAAGGATTTGGATCTCACATCTCATGTTTTAGGACGGGTCTCAGGTTTGGTATTAGAAGCATTGAGATATCACATCTCATGGTATAGGAAGGGTCTCAGGATTGGAATGGGAAGGAGTTGGCTATCACATCTCAAGCTATCTCAGGATTGGAATGGGAAGGAGTTTGATATCACATCTCAAGCTATAGGAAGGGTCTCAGGTTTGGAAAGGGAAGGATTTGGATTTCACATCTCATGTTATAGGATGGTTCTCATGTTTGGTTTTAGTAGCATTGAGATATCACATCTCATGCTATCGGAAGGGTCTCAGGTTTGGAAAGGGAAGGATTTGGATTTCACATGTTATAGGATGGTTCTCAGGTTTGGTTTTAGAAGCATTAAGATATAACATCTCATGCTATAGGAAGGGTCTCAGGTTTGGAAGGGGAAGGATTTGGATCTCACATCTCATGTTTTAGGACGGGTCTCAGGTTTGGTATTAGAAGCATTGAAATATCACATCTCATGGTATAGGAAGGGTCTCAGGATTGGAATGGGACGGAGTTGGATATCACATTGAATGGGAAGGAGTTTGATAAAACATCTCATGCTATAGGAAGGGTTTCAGGTTTGGTAGAAGCATTGAGCTATCACATCTCATGCTATAGGAAGAGTCTCAGGTTTGGGAAGGGAAGGATTTGGATTTCACATCTCATGTTATAGGATGGTTCTCATGTTTGGTTTTTGAAGCATTGAGATATTACATCTCATGCTATCGGAAGGGTCTCAGGTTTGGAATTGGAAGGAGTTGGATATCACATCTCATGTTATAGGAAGGATCTCAGGTTTGGTATTAGAAGCATTGAGATATCACATCTCATGCTATAGGAAGCGTCTCAGGATTGGAATGGGAAGGACTTTGATGTCACATCTCATGCTATAGGGAGGGTCTCAAGTTTGATATCAGAAGCTTTGAGATAACAAATCTCATGATATCGGAAGGGTCTCAGGATTGGAATGTGAAGGAGTTGGATATCACATCTCATGATAAAGGAAGGGTCTAAGGTTTGGAAGGGGAAGGATTTGGATATCACATCTCATGTTATAGGACGGGTCTCAGGTTTGGTATTAGAAGCATTGCGATATCAAGTCTCATGGTATAGGAGGGTCTCAGAATTGGAATGGGAAGGAGTTGGATATCACATCTCAAGCTATAGGAAGGGTCTCAGGTTTGGTAGAAGCATTGGGATATCACATCTCATGCTATCGGAAGGGTCTCAGGTTGGAATGGGAAGGATTTGGATATCACATCTCATGTTATAGGAAGGATCTCAGGTTTGGTATTAGAAGCATTGAGATATCACATCTCATGCTATAGGAAGGGTCTCAGGATTGGAATGGGAAGGAGTTTGATATCACATCTCAAGCTATAGGAAGGGTCTCAGGTTTGGAAAGGGAAGGATTTGGATTTCACATCTTATGTTATAGGATGGTTCTCATGTTTGGTTTTAGTAGCATTGAGATATCACATCTCATGCGATCGGAAGGGTCTCAGGTTTGGAAAGGGAAGGATTTGGAGTTCACATGTTATAGGATGGTTCTCAGGTTTGGATTTAGAAGAATTAAGATATAACATCTCATGCTATAGGAAGGGTCTCAGGTTTGGAATGGGAAGGAGTTGATATCACATCTCATGCTAAAGGAAAGGTCTCAGGTTTGGAAGGGGAAGGATTTGGATCTCACATCTCATGTTTTAGGACGGGTCTCAGGTTTGGTATTAGAAGCATTGAAATATCACATCTCATGGTATAGGAAGGGTCTCAGGATTGGAATGGGAAGGAGTTGGATAACACATTGAATGGGAAGG